>NW_027183465.1:907500-1030000 GCF_041296385.1 Aphelocoma coerulescens
TCTCCTGACACATTTCTCTGAGCGAGAGCTTCGGCGGACAGTTGGGCTCTGCGAAGCAGAAAGTCTGTGCTTGCACGTAGCGCTGAGGAGAATCTGTGCACAGCGCGCTCTGGATGCGTGCAGTACACACACTAAAGAGAGCCAAAGCTCAATGTCTCAGTTCTGTCCAGCGCCGGAAATTGAGAAGAACGCAGCCCCAGAGCTCTGGGCTGGAGTGTGCGATGGTTATGAGCTGTGCCGCTCTTCTGCGTGTCTACTGCACGCATCCATAGTGTACAGTGCAAGGATTTTCCTCAGCTCTCGCTCAGCGAAATGCATTAGAAGGGAAGCACATGCTAGATTAGCCATTCGTTAGCCCACGCTTTCAGTAGAGCACCACAATCTGGGCGACGAGGAGGAGCAAAGAAGAACATCTTTTCGTCTTTGCACGATCTTCTCTGCGAGACATCTCTCCACGTCTTTGCTTCCTGCAAGGCTGTAAGGTGCGCGGTGGTACTTGGAAGGGAGAAGGCAGGTGCAGAGAGCACCGCGATCTGACGGCGCTCTGCAGGCTGTAAAGGAAAGAAAGCTACCACTTGAATATGGTGCAAATACCAATTTCCACGCGTCGCGGGTAAGCTCCGGGTAAGCTTGGTGACCTAAAACTGGGCGCTGAGTGAGACGTAACCGAGAATCTTTCCCTTTGCATTCCGGCTCCAACGCAAACAGAATGTGATGCTACTTAGCGCTGCGAAGGAAAGTGCATAGCCCTGGTGTGTTTGGGAAGAATCAGCAGCCTGGAGCGTTTTTCTGGAGCCTTTCTCCGCTGGCACCGTGCTCTCTGGGCGAGAAGTAGACGACGCTTCGACTCCGGCAGAATGAAAGCGCGACATGGTACGAAGAGCATTAAAGAATGAGGGCAGAGCACCGAGCTGGTGTGTGCATCGCACAGGCTGCAAGAGGAAGCCTGGCTGTCACTCGCTTGTTTCCGGATTCACGTTAGCGTTTTAAAACAGAAAGTTCCACTTGCAGCTACTTGTGCTGCTGCCTATTTCTCTTCCAGCGTTCCCTGGGAGGAATTGTGCCGAGCTTTATGCTTCGAGATGCAGAGATAACAGTGGTAGATGCGGCGGAGAATGGAAATACAGAGCACAGCGGACAGTTTATGGTGCTTTACGTGAGGCAAGGGAAAGTGCAGCCCGGCAGTGCTTTTTACTTCTGGAGCATTTTGCTTTGGTAGCAGCTGCTGCAAGTGGGCAACGGAGCTGCGAGAGTGAATAACGTGACGGCACGTCTATCTGAGAAGGAAGCTCCCGAGCCGCAGTGTGTTGTGCTCAGTTTCAAGGCTGCTTGGAGGAGGGGGGTACTTGAAGAACGCCGTCTATCTGGACGCGTCCTACTGCGTGTGCTCCAGCTGCATGGACGCTGCAGCATTGAAGGTGTAGGATACTGCTTCTGGCCAGGTAGTGTGATGAATGGAAACGGCTGCGCCTTACTTTGTGAAGCAGCCAGAGCATTCTCAGCTGAATCTGCTTATGAAGCAGCTTTTGGCTGGACATTTGAAATTCGGTCCACTGAGTACGTTAACGCGGTGCCCAGTTGCTTCGTTCTTTGCCTTCTGCGGTCTGGACAAAACTGAAGCCCAGCGATGGCTTTGCGTTTTGGCGCTCTTCAGCGCGAACACTGCACGCATCCACAGTGTGCTGTGCACGGATTTTCCTCAGCTCGACGTACAATCATTTTCTTGCTGTTTCCAGAGTCTAAACTCTTCGTGAAACTCTCGCTCAGCGAGATGCGTCAGGAATGAGGCACTTGCTGGATGAGCTTTTCGCTAGCCAAGACTTTCAATACAGCACCACAATTCAGGCAAGAAGCAGGAGAAAGGAAGATCATCCTTTCGTCCTTCCACGTTCTTCTCTGCGAGATGACTACCCGTGTCTTTGCTTCCTGCAAGGCTGTAAGAGGCGCGGTAGTACTTAGAACTGAGAAGGCAGGTGCAGAGAGCACGGCGGTCTGACGGTGCTCTGCAAGCTGTAAAGGAAAGACGGCAGCCACTTGAATGTGGTGCAAACACAAGTTTCCACGCGTCGAGGGCAAGCTCTGGGCGTGCTGGTTGACCTAAAACTGTTCTCTGGGCGGGACATAGCAGAGAATCTTTCCCTTTCCATTTGGACGCAAGAAAGACCGAAAGTGCTGCTGTATGTCGCTGCGAGGGAAAGTGCATAGACCAGGCGTGTGTCGGCAGAAGCAGTCGGCTGGGGCATTTCGCTGCCGGCACCGTGCTCTCTGGGCGAGAAGTAGACGACGCTTCGACTCCGGCTGAATGAAAGAGCGACATGGGTACTAAAGAGGCCGAACGAAGGCGCAGAGCACCGGACTCGTGTCCGCAGCGTACAAACTGAGAAAGGAGCGTGGCTAGCACTCGCCTGCCTGCCCAATTCACGTTAGCATTGAGAAGGAGGAAGTTCAACGACAACTACTTCCTTGTGCTACTACTTATCCCTCTTCCAACCATCCCCAAAACCACTGGCGCTTAACTTTAGGCTTCGAGATGCAGCAAACACAGTGGTCGCTTCCAAGGAGAGGGGAAGTAGAGAGTGCAGCGGGGAGTTTAGGTGGCTTTACGTAAGGCAAGGGGAAGGTGCAGCCCAGCATTGGCTTTTTCTTCTAGTTCTTTTCTTCAGGAGAGCAGCTAGCAAGCAGGCTGCGAGAGGCAACAATGGGATGGCTCGTCTGTCGGAGAAGCCGCAGTCTACAGTGCTGCAGACTGCTGTGCACAGTTTTAATGCTGCTGTAAGTACACGGTACTTTTGGAACGTCTTCTCTCCTGACTCTCCCATCTCTGGGAGCTCTAGCTGCTTGAACCTGGCCACACTGAAGGTGTGTGGACGTGGTTGCGCTGCGAGTATCAAGTCTTCCAGAGAAGAGGGATAGTCAAGAAATGCTTTCTCACCTGGCCTATCTCTCAGTCCGAACTGTGGCTGCAAACGCTGCGCTGCAAGGGTGGACTTACCCACTTGGAGAGAATGTGATGATGCTCTAGATATAGTTGCGAAGGAAAGTGCTGCTCACTGGAATGTTTCGCCTAGTTCACAGACTTTAAAAGGACTAGGAAGGCCAACGCCTTGTTTTAGCACTTGTTCTCTGCGTGCAGCTGCTGGATGTTTGGAAGGGCTTTGGGATCCGCCAGAGGTGGAGGGTACGATGCTACAGAGAGCTTGAAGGAAAGCGCCTATCTCCAGGGCCTTTGATGCAGTTCAGCGGGTGCGAGTGGCATGTTGAGCATGTTCATGATGGCACAGAAAAGGTTCTGAAAGAAAGAGGCCGTGCTGAAACTGCCTTTACTTTTGCCGCTTAGAAACTGCTCAGCCAACAATGAAAAGATTCGTCTTGCTTCCCCCCTACGCGCAGGGTTACATCCTTTTATGTCTCCAAGAGGCAGGATGCACAGCGGAGCTCTTCCACCAACTGCTTCCACACGACTGGGGCCGCGCCAGCCAAGCGCTTTTTGCCGGGCACTGTCAGCGCTCATGGAAACAACCACACGACGGCGCTGCAGACTTGCAAAAGAAGGCCAAGCACCTGGCCCAGCTCGAAACCACCCCAAGGGCAGACAGAGGCAACTTGCAAACGGCCCTGCACTCAAATCAACGGTGTCAGGACAAAAAGGTTGCCCTCATCTTCCCCTTCCAAGAGCACACTCTTCTTTACACCACACCTCTTTGGCCCAAACAAATCTTTTCCCTCTCGCAGATTCCGCCCACCAACTTGAAACCATCTGGCAAAAACAGGGCTCAAAACAGTGCCAGCTGAGGAAGATCTTGCTGCCTACAACTTCACCTGCACCCCTCAAACTAGCAGCACACACGCTGTTCTCAGCACTCTCCTTCTCAGCTCTAGGTACCATCCTAAGCCTTCCCTCTCCCAGAGTCAGGATCCAAAGGCAACGGCACCAGGGACTGCTCACACACTGAAGGCACCAGGACAAATAGCTTAAGAGCTTGGCCTTTGCATTCCCACTGACAGCTCAACAGCTCGAACCCAGAGAGAGCTCTGCCTGTTGGGAAAAGCCTTTAAAATCCCTAGGAGTACCTGATGTGCACATCCAAACCTGCCTTCCTTGCCAAAGAGAGCAACTACAAGCCCATCTCCAAAGAAACGGCATCCCCTCCTCCAAAATACAACACATCCAGCGACTGATCCGCCTCCAGTATTGAATATGTCCAACAATTGCCCCCACACGCACAGGGGCCAGAAGAGAAATGTCTTGCTGGACTATTCCTCCCCACAGTACCTTAACATCTGCTCCAGCAACACTGGCACTATGTCCTTGCCTTCCCAAGGAAAGGCACTCCGAGTCTCTTGGCCTTGCCTTGTCTAGTTCTTCTTAAGGTACCCTTGCTCTGCTTCCTTTGCCTACGTCTGCCTTGCCTCGCACTGCCTACAACTTGCTGGCTTTGCTTTGCCCGGCCTACCACTCTTTCCCTTGCCTTCCATGCAGGCAAGGCGCTGCAAACCGAGTGCAGGCAATTGTGGGCAAGTCAAGGGAGAGGTAGGCAAGGCCAGAGCAGTGAGGGGAAAGCAAATGGAGTGGTAGACAAGAGAAGGTCCAGAAGTTAGAGGCAAGGCTGGCTGTAGGAAGGAAGGGCCACTGATGGGAAGGCCAGGCAGAAACAGGAAGGGCTCAGCAAGCCAAGGCCCTGGAGGAAAACAGTAGGCAGGTCATGTGCTGGGCATGGCCGTGCAAAGGAATGCAAGGCTCCAGAGGGCTAGCAGGGCAAGGCAAGGCAACTGTTGTGTTGCCAAGGCAAGGCCAGGCAAGGCAGGTGAGAAGTACATTCAAGGACTGCTGGTACACAAAAGTGGCCAGGACCAAGTGCTCTGTGTGGCCTTGATCCCGCGTGGGTCATCTCTCCTCTGTACCTAAAAGACTTGAGCTACCTGCTTTCCCTTGTATGCAAAAGAACTCTCTTTCTGGTCCCCGAGCTCAAGGGCAAAATGTGAATTGCCCCTCCAAGGTTCAAGACATGCAAGGATTGCTCCCAGACAAAGGCTGCCCACAGAGATGAGTGTGGCAACATGCGTCCTCCCCTGGTCTTCCTCTCATGGGATCCTGAAACACCGGAGATGCTTGAGAGCTTTGAGATTCCTCGGAGGAGCAGAAAGGGCAGGGCAAGGCCCAGAAATGTCATTGAAAAGGGGTGTTGAATTCCAGGTGGGGGAGGGGTGAGCAAGGTCATGCAAGGCAAGGGAGGGGTTCAAGGGCAAGGCAAGGCAAGTGGTGGCTTTGCGAGGCGAGGCAAGGCAATGAGGGTCCTAGAAGGAAAAGGAAAGGTGAGGCCAGACCTAGACGAATGTGAAAGGAAGTCAGGTGGGGGATGGGTGAGCAAGTCAGTGCAAGGCAGGGGAGAAAAGGCAGGTTGAGGGAAGGCTACAGAGGGGGCAGCAAGGAAATGCAAGGCATGGGGAAGCATGCGAGGAGTGGGTGCTGCCAGCCGGTGGGGATGGCAGGGGCGGGGCCACTGCAAGTAGCATGGTGGGGATGTGGAGGGGGTGTTAGTATGCGGGAGGTGTGTGTGTGTGTGTGTGCAGTGGAGTGCAGGGTAAGTGCAGGTGTGTGTGTGCGTATACGGGGGTTTTGTGCCAGGTGCTGTGCCGGGGAGAGCCGTTCCACCGCAAGGAAGGTGTAGGAGTGAAAGGAGTAAGATAGATGTGTCTTTACAAAGAGACCGTGTGAATCTCTCCTTAGACAAGGCTAGGAATTTACAGGGGGGGAAGTAACAGAAGAAAGTATTCGTTCTAGAAACTGTTACTAATCAACAGAGACTGTTGCTCAGCCAAGGCCCTGCTAAATTCCTGAACCTAGAGCAAGGCAGCAAAGACTTCCCAGCATTAGGAATAGTTTGGTTTTCTTCCTTTTCCATTCCAAAAGGGGAGTGCATATTAGAGGGGGGCGTAGAGTAGGCAGTTCCGGAAGTCTGTAATTCCCGAGTACCTCAGAGGGTGCTGTTGCCAGGAACTTAACATCAGAAGGGGGCTGCTTCCCGCAATCATTTGAGAGACTCCATGGCAAAAGCCCCATGGCCTCTCCCTGGAGTTGAAGAATGTTACAGGACTCCTCTGTCTCCTTTTTGGTGGATGAAGAAACTCAGAAAGCCACACTTCTGCCAGAACTCTCCAAGATGCCCCCTTTGCTCCCCGTGACTCCATCACTGCCCAGGAAGCTGTCTTTTCTACCACAGCAGTTTGACATACAGTTAAAAGTCGTGTGGCAGAGAAAAAAGGCAAGAATTGGTTTCCAAGGGATGGCAAACGAGATACCAGAACCTTTGGCCCTACCAATATTAAAGCAACTCCATTAAGAGAGTTCTTGCACTTCCTGAGGATTGGCAGAAGCCTATCTCATGATGTATGTTGCTGGGGGTCTTTTTAGACTGGCAAAAGGAGCTGTTGAAGGTTGCTTGATCTGTGCTAAAGCCAACAGCCAAGTTACAAAGTAACTTGCTAGAGGAGGGAGGCCTTGGGCTGCATGGCCCTTCCAAAGATGCCAGGTGGATTTTCCGGAGATGCCCCAAGTGGCAAGGCTTAATATCTTCTGGTAATCGTATGTCAGCTAGCAAGGTGGCCAGAAGTATTTCCAACTACTTCAGTAATGACAGGATCAGTTCTTAAGGCATTTTTGGAACAAATCATTCCAAGATACAGCATTGTAGAAGCAATAGATTCAGATAGGGGAACTCATTTTGCAGGAAAGATCCTTCAAGGGGTTTTGGCTTCTTTAGGAACACAATGGAACCTCCATAGGCCCTGGCACCCCCAGAGCTCGGCTCGGGTAGAAAACAATGAAGAGAGAAATAAACACCTTTTGAAGCTGGTAATAGAAACCAAGATGCCATGGGTAGGGCTTTGGACATTGGCTTTGGTGAGAATGAGGGCCCAACCCAGAAGAGAGATTCAGTTATCTCCCTTTCAATCGTTGTTTGCAATTGCCCTCCTGGTAAGTCTCCACCCAGTGGGGGGGGTAGAGGCAAGTGATGCATTTTTAAAACCATCTGTGGCCAGGATCCTGCTTCTTGTGAAACCCCTTCAACAGGAAACTCAGCTGGCGCAAGCCCGGCCTTTGGACTTTGCTGCTTTTAACATCCAACCAGGAGATTGAGTCCTAATTAAGGAGTAGAAAGAAGCGCCAGTGCTGGTGAAATGGCGTGGCCCATTCCAAGTGTCACTGACGACAGAAAACAGCCGTCAAGTAAGCTGAACACAGGTGAACCCGTCACTCTCGGGTCAAGGTCTCTGAAGCCTCGGAGATTTGCACATCTCAGCTGGAGGAGAAGGCCGGGAGGCCGTGACTGACACTCTGCAGGAGTGGGCCGGAGCAGTAGGCAGTGCTTCGACATCGGAAGAAGCCCCGCAGTCCTACCTTCAGACCGTCTGCTGAAATAGACTGTAAAGGCATCCCTCCTCTAGAATCTCCACTCACTTGGGGGCTAATACTTGTGGCCATTTTGTTACGTTAAGTGGTTTCTGTGTCTTCAATTGCCACAGGTGCTGCAGAAGACAACGGGAAAATTAGACTAGCTAATTAGATGACACTATTAAAACATTTTCCTTACTAATTCTACTTTGATATGGTCAGCTGAGTTTAGGCCAGGAGTGGGAGAATCAATTTGCAGCCTTAGGAGAAGAAGTAGCAAAAGTTTTTAACCTTAGCAATTGCTGGCTCTGTGGAAGGCCAGGAGGATCTGAAGAGTGGCCATAGTTGGCTAGCCCAGCTGAACCTAAATGGTGGGTCAATGTGAGGGCCCACAGTGGGATGGGATTTGGGGCCAAAGAAGGAAGTTCACGGCCACTTCATTCTTCTCCAACAGGCACTTATTGCCTAATAGGATAGGGCGTGTCTATGTAGGAAAAGGCAATTGTCAATTGACTTTCCCTCTGGGCTTGAACAACTGGGTTTGGACCCCCAATTGCCCTCCTTCCAATTGTTCCAAATATCAAGGCAAATGCAATCAAATACCTGTTCGGCTCACTAACAGTAGCTGCGTAAGGCGTTCTTATCACACTTACCAAAAATATTTGGAAGCCTGTAAAGCAATGGGGAGGGACAAGGGGTTTTTTTGACCACCTGTTTTTGAGCAGTCCCCACAAAAATTCCACAAGTAGAAGACATGTTGTTTGTGATTATCAGTGGGAATGGCCACACCGGATTGGAACTCAAAGCCTTTTAGTGAGTTCTGCTCCAAATCCAACCAAGCAGCTTGCAGATGTAAATGTAGGTGGGAACCCTGTGCGGGAGCTTGGAAATGCAAATGCTGGGACCCTTATGGTGGGGCAACTCTTGTTGGAGGACCGTTAGGCCCGGGAATCCTGCTGTATTTTGAGCCACCAATTGATGACCATGGGTAGGTTCCTTTGCTAATGGAACACGGGCTTTGAAAGGACAGTATTGGATTTGTGGCCAACATGCTTAGCTCAGGTTACCTCCAAACTGGTCAGGGATATGGTATATTTAGTAGACTGTTGTTCTTTTTGCTACTACAAGTTCTGGGAAATCGCTTAGGAATCAAAATCTGTGATGATTTAATTAGAGAAAAGCAGTCAGCTGATGCAGCCCTGGCTGGAGGGAGCACCCCAAAACGGGGAAATGATGAACGGCCAACAGAACAAGTTACCCAACACGATGGACCAGCCCCTTGGAAACCTAAGGAATTAATCCCAGATGCCTGGGAACCCATTTATCATTTGAAGGAGATAATTAGGTTACAAGCTGTCTCGGAAATAATTACCAACCAGCCAGCCACAGCGCTTGACCTTTTTGCTGAGCAACCCACTTAAATGAGGAAAGCGGTATTTCAACATTGGATGGTATTAGATTATCTGTTGGCAGAAGAAGGAGGAGTTTGTGGGAAATTAAATGACTCGAGCTGCTGTTTGCAAGCAGATGACAGCGGAAAAGTGGTCAAACAAATAACAAAGGAAATAACGTCAGCTCGTGGACCTGTCCAAATGTTGAAAGGATGGGAATGGGACATATTTTCATAGTTAACTGGCCAGCTATGGGCTAAATGAATACGATTTCTCCTCTTATATGCTATCGCAATTCTCATCTTTTTACCATGCGTGACACCATGCTGGCTGCAGCTCTTTCAGCAGGTGCTCAAGGGGATGCCGCTAGCAGCCATGCCTACCTGATCCAGAAATGACTACAAAAGGACAGAAAAGAATGTCACTGCAAATAATAGCAAAACCCAAGAAGACTCCAGAAGAAAAAATTAAATCCATGGTAATTAAGGTTTGTAAAGACAAATACAGAGCAAATAAAAAGAGGAGGGATTAAAAGGAATGAGATGGATGAGTCTTTACAAAGAGACCGTGTGAATCGGCCTGTAGACAAGGCTAGGAAGTTATGGCTAGTGAAGTAACAGAAGAAACTAGGAGTTCTCTAGAACTGTTACTAATCATCAGAGACTGTTGATTAATCAAGGCCGTGT
The DNA here is from genome assembly GCF_041296385.1 of Aphelocoma coerulescens. NCBI lineage: Eukaryota > Metazoa > Chordata > Aves > Passeriformes > Corvidae > Aphelocoma > Aphelocoma coerulescens. The sequence continues at coordinate 916,971 of NW_027183465.1, forward strand.
TAAATTCCTGAACCTAGAGCAAGGCAACAAAGACTTAAGAGCATTAGGAATGGGGTTCTTTTCTTTCTTCTCGATGCCAAGAGGGGGGTGCATATTAGAGGGGGGCGCATAGAGTAGGCAGTTCCGGAAGTCTGTATCTCCCGAATACCTCAGCCAGTGGGGAAAAGGAAGAGGGTGCTGTGGCCGGGAACTTGGCATCAAAAGGGGGCTGCATCCCGCAACCGTTTGACAGACGCCATGGGAAAAGCCCCATGGACTCTCCCTGTAGTCGAAGAATGTTGCAGGACTCCTCTGTCTCCTTTTCGGATATAAACCTCAGGCATCGTGGATTAATTTTCCCTAACGGCAGCGACCTGCCGCGTGGTCTCCGTGCTCCTCTCCAGCCCCCCGGGACGTGTAAAATAGTTCCCAGCGGCTCCCACCGCGCGTTGCAGACGGCTGCGCGGCCCCGGGGCTGCCCGCAGTGCTCCCCTGCCCCGCCAGGGCTGCCCGCGGCCAGGGCTGGGGCCCTTCTCGACAGCAGCCGAGGGGCTGCGGAGCGGGCGGCTGCCGGACGATCAGCTATTTTATGCCGCGCGGTGCTGCCGCCTCCATCTAGCTCTCCATCACGCCGCCGCCCGCCGCCCGCCTGGCGCGCTCACGCTCGGCCGCGCTCGCCGCCCGCCCAGCCTTGCCGGAAGCTCTCCCGCCCGTGCTGTGCCCCGGCTCCGCCGGCAGCTCGGCAGGGCCCGGCCGCACGCGTGCTGCGTGGCTCGGAGCAGCCGCGTTGCGCCGCAGGCGACGGGGAAGGCGGGGCGGGCCGGCGCCATCGTGGTAGCGCGAGGAGAGGAGCGCCCGGGCGGGGCGGCGAGCGGCGCGGCGGTGAGTGCTTCTGCTTCCTGTCGCTCGGCGGCCGCCCACGGCAGGTGCCGTGTGACCCCGCGGAGCGGCGGGGCCGGCCGGGCGGTGCGCGGCGAGGCTTTCGGCCAGCGGCGACCACAGCGAGAGGCTGCTGGCACTGCCCGTGCCGGTGGAGAGAGCGGGGATCCGAGGCCGGCCTTCCCCGGGCGACGAGGGGAGGCCGCCTTTGCCGCGCTGCCCTCCGTGCAGCATGTGGCCGATTCCGGCGAACCCGGGGTCTCCGCAGCGGCGCGGGCGGGAGGGAGTGGGGAGCGCGCTCGGTGCCGTGCCGGCCGCTCCCGGCCAGCGCTGCGCTGCGCCGAGGCGTTTTCCCGCCCGTCCTGGGAAGGACATAAGCGACACCGTAGTTGGAGCTTAGCTGTCAGGGGGAACAACTTCTCTCTGTGAAAAACGAAGTTCACTTTCCTGTGAGAATTTAAAGGGGTTTAATATAAAGACAATAAGAGACACATCAAATAAAGCAACGGGGTAACAGCCAGTTGCCTTGGCGCTCTGCCAAGAGCACACCTGATGCCAGAGGTCAGTCCTTTTTATACCGTTTTTACTGTCTGTTCTTTATTCATATTAAAACTTTTCCTGGAGCTGTTCTGCATGGCCACTCCTTGGTTCCGCCTTTTTAGAGCGTGCCTAGTCTTCTGCCTTGTGGTTTTATTTCTCTTGATTCTTGGGGTTGGGCCCGCTAGGCAAGAGTCGATGGTAGGGTGGATTTCTTAATTCTCCAGACAGTCAGGGCTGATTGCAGCTTTGGGCCTCTTCGTCTCTCCGGGCAGAGTGGTGATAAAATCTCCCGGACTCTCCTGGCCGCCCGTTCTCCGGGCGGAGTAGCCTTTGGGCCCTTTTGCTCCCTAGACAAAGTGTTGATTAGCAGCTTTTCGGGCCTCATCCTCTGTTCGTTTGGAGGTTATCTTACGTGCTCACACTTGCTAACATTCTTGCTAAAAAGAGAGAAAACTACATCCACACAGCAGAAAGCATTTCTAACGTTATATAATATCTACTTTATACTTTGCGAGAAGCTAATATAATATATAACAATCCCCCCTTTTCTATTTTATAAATCATTTGGCTTGAGCAATAATTCTTTTTTCTTGGCTTCTAATGTCTGTTCGTTCTTTTCACAGATCAATTTGGCTTCTTCAAGAGGGTCTTTTGTATCACTTTGTCTTTTTAATACCATAATTTTTTGTGCTGTTCCAGACATAGCCAACTTTGGGTCAGTAGGCATTGCCACAACTTGCATGCCTTGAACTATGCTGGTGATTAGCCGAATAAAGCAGGGGATCAAGCAAGGGAGAAATATTAGACTAGCTGTAGCACATAAGAGGAAGAAACCTAGCTTCTTCCACCATTCTTTCCCCAATATGCCATCCCACCAGTTAGCAGACATCATTGATTCCCATTTTTGGACTGGTACATGGGCTATTTTTCTGATTTGGTTGGCCATATCTAGAACGGCATCCCCATTGTCATCAATTTTTAAACAACAGTCCGATGTATTGAACTTCCTGCACACACCGCCTTCTTCGGCCAGTAAATAGTCTAAAGCCAGCCTATTTTGATGTATTGCAGCTCTGGTTTGGCGTTGCTGGCTGACTATTAATTCCATAGCCCCAGCTGTTTCATTGGTTATGATTTCTACAAGAGCTTGGAGTCTGATGATACGATTCAGCATGTAAATTGGGGTCTGATATCCCCAACTTCCATCTTGTGCTTAGGTAGCTGGCCCATCTGTTTCTAATATTCGTTCAGGGGGCCATTCCTCATCTTTCCATTTTTGGAATCCTCCAATTAAATCTCTTTTCTTTCTTTTGAAGTCTTCATAGAGAGGTATACCTAATTGATCTCCCACTGGTTCTGGGAAAAGGAAAAACCCTGGTTGAATGATTCTTAGTGTACAACTCCCTTTCCAATGTGAAGGGAGTCTTGGGGATGCCCTTTTCCCACATATCCAAAAGAAGCCATCTGGTGCTTTCCAATAATCACCTTCTTGTTGATTTATATTCTCCCCAAATTTGGCTATTTCTGGGATTCCAAAATAAGGATTTTTCCTCGTGTCATTACACGGAAAGAGTCCAACTTCATGATCATATACACAGTCTTTTCCTTTTTTCTGGGCTCAATACCAAGTTGGTTTTTCTGGGACCCACCACCTTGAAGTTTTGTTACTCACTTTATAGCTTTTACAGGGAGTGTTTCCTACTTCATTAAGAAAGTTTATCCCAGTTCGCCAGAGGCATTCTTCCCCTATCACTGTTGAACTTAAAATCCACCCCTCAGGTCGGTTCCCCCCTCTTATATTTGTCCGGTTCCATTTAAGGAGTTCTACCGGGCCTACGCTGCTACCTTTCCGTGGCCATTCTTCTGTCATTAAAGCTCCTCCACAGACCCAACAGTTGGTTATGTTAAGTTCTTTACCTATCCTCTCCCCCAATTCCACAAACAGGTTTTTTCCTAACCTTGGGGTTTTTTCCTCTTTGTTGTTTGAGCTTTGCATACAGGTCCTGGCGTGGTGAGGTGAATATAGGGCGAGGTTGCTGTGCTGGCTTTGTATCTTTACTTACCACTTGCTCTTTTACCAAATCTTGGACTGTTCCCCTGGTGGCAGCTGTGGAGCAAATCTATTTTTCTCCTTTTGGACAATTGCTTCTTAGTCTGTTTCCACTTGTTCCTAAATTTTCTGTAATCCAATATTTTTCTCCTTTATGCATGCAAATACCTAATTTGGATGAGTCATAACAGTGACTGTTGGTATGGGTATGAGTAATAAGAAAGAAGCCCCGGTGTCTTTCCATGTAGAGCTTTCGATAGCATTTGTAACATGGTCTTGCCGGTGTCCCAAAAGGGACCAGGAGAAGTGACAAAAGAAGGAATAACAGAGGTCCGGCATGGCTTATACTCCCACCTCCCTTGCCTATGAGGTTGCAACCCATAGCAGGTGTATTGGATCTTCTCGGTGGCGAGTACAGTGGCCGACCCGGTCTTGCCCTCTATTTCCTTGTCACTTCCTTTGTAGCTTTTAGGCAAATTTCTTTTGGCACCTTTTTAACTGTAGTATCTTATCGTATCTTAGGTGTTTCCCATTCAACAGGCACTAGTAATTCCCATCTGCAGAGCAAAGTTATTGCTTTTGTTGCTTATGATTTTGTCTGGATAGGGGGTTGATTTTGTGCTTGACACCCTTTACAACTAGGGTGTCGACGGTGTGAAATGCCAATTTCCCTCTAGATTAATTACTTATATTTGACGTGGTTGGCATGCCCCGTGTTAGAATGAATCAAACAGGGTATATGATGTGGCACTGATGGAAGTTGTGATTCTCCCCCTTCTTAATACAAATCACAGGCTAGAATCAGGACATGAGAGTTCCCTGTTTGATCCAGTCCCAACCCTTCCTGTTTGAAGTGAGAATATTCTTCTCCACGATGTCCCAGAATTTGTCCAGGGGCCACTGATATAAATTTGGCTTTTACTTCTCAGTTAGGTGTGATTCTTTGCATATCCCTTGGATTATTTAGATTGTTCTAGCTCATTGCCACCTGGTCTCCGTTTAAGAATCAATTTGGTATCACCTGGTTTGGATATTACAGTCCACTCTTCAGGTTCTTTTACAGGTCCTTTGATTCTGCTGGCATGGATCTACCCTCGTTCCTTGGTCTGGATTGCGGCCTCAGTCATCAGCAGTACCTGAAAAGGACCCTCCCATTGTGGAGTCAAAGATTGTTCTTTCCATGTTTTTACTAGTACCCATTCCCCTGAATGGATATTATGAATTTTGAACTCCAAAGCTGTGGTTTGAGGGATCATTCCTTTCAGCCGCAAATTTTCAAGTGTTCTGGCAATTGCGGTGACATATTTTTTGACACTTACTTCTCCTACTTCATAAGTGGCTGTTTCATGTTGAGCAGTAAGGAAGGGTAATCCGAACATCATCTCATAAGGAGACACTCCCAGGTCTGACCTGGGCTGTGTTCGGCCTCTCAACAGAGCCAAAGGTAAGCATTTTACCCATGACATTTGAGTTTCAATCATTAATTTTGTTAAAGTTTTTTTCAAAGTCTGGTTCACTCTTTCTACTTGGCCTGAACTTTGTGGGTGCCAGGGGGTATGTAATTCCCATTTTATTCCCAAGGCTTGAGTTATTTGTTGTAAGACTTTGGATGTAAAATGTGTTCTTCTATCTGAGTTTATTTTATTAACCATTCCATATCTGGGAATAATTTGTTCCAGAAGGGTTTTGCATACTATGTTAGCTGTAGCTCTAGTAGCAGGAACTGCTTCTACCCAACAAGTTAGGTGGTCTGCTATTACTAATAGGAACTTCCATCTCTGTATTTGAGGAAGTTTAGTGAAATCTACTTGGATACTTTGGAATGGTCGCAGAGCTAACTCACGGCCTCCTAATGTTGTTTTTCTCATTATTTTCCTAGTCACTCTTTGGCAAGTTCTACAGTTCCCAGTTATTTGTTTTGCTACCCCAAAGATTCCAATACACCCATAATTTTTTAGAAAATGATCACACAAGCTAGCTTGAGTACCCCAATGAGTTTTTTGATGCATATCTTCTAATATTCTCTTAGTGAGTGGCTTATTAAGTAACTGTCTCCCATCAGGAAGTTTCCGTTTTCCAGATTGATCTTGTTCTCCCCCTATCTTAAATAATTCTTTTTCTTCTTCTTTACTAAATTTGGGGATTTCCAATTCTCCCCTTTCTGGGGTCAGGATTAACAGAATTGGTTCAGTCCCATTTTCTGCTGCATCTTTGGCTTCTTGGTCTGCTAGGTTATTCCCTCTTATTTCTGGGGTCATCCCTTCTTGGTGTCCTTTGATATGCACTACGGCTATTTCTTCAGGCAATTTTAATGCTTCCAACACTTCTGAAATCAGGCCTTCATGTATCAGTTCTTTCCCCTTTGAATTTAGTAAACCCCTTTCTTCCCAGATCTTTCCAAAGGTATGTACTTTGAATCAGTATAGACGGTCCCCTTTTTGTGTGCTAAATGCTCCAGTGCTCTCTTTAGAGCGTATAATTCACAAGACTGCGCCGACCAATTTGAAGGTAGTTTTCCTTTTTCGATGGCCTGCATATTTATCCCATCGACTAAGGCATATCTTGACATTCTTTTTCCTTGCAAGCATCTGGATGAACCATCCACATATATTCTTTCCTCTTCTAAGAGGGCTTGTTCAGCTAGATCTTCTCGAACTTTTGTTTGGTATTGAGTAATTTCTAAGCAATCATGTGCCAGGTCATCTTTTGGTTCTCCATACAGGAATTGGGCCGGATTGAGGCTTTTGCTTGCTTCTATAGTTAGATCATTACTGTCAATCAGAATTGCTTCATATTTTAATAGCCTGGAGTCTGTTAACCATTTTTCAGCTTTTTGATTTAGCACATTTCGGACCGCATGGGGTGTGTATACAATCAGTTTACTTCCAAAGGTGAGCTTACGGCTCTCCTCCACCAAAATAGCGGTAGCTGCTATGGCTTGAATGCATACTGGCCAGCCACGGCTTACTGGGTCCAATAGTTTAGCTAAATAAGCTATTGGTCTTCTCACCCCTCCCCATTCCCGGACTAATACACCATGAGCTACTCCATTTTCTGCATTCACATATAAATGAAAGGGTTTTTCTAGTGAGGGTAAGCTTAGGGCTGGTACCGAGGCTAGTTTCAACTTCAGTTTTTCTAATTTATTATCATCATCATCTTTGGTCCATTGTATATTGTCTCCCCCTGTTAATTTTTCATATAAAAATTTTACTGCTTGTGTATATCTTTCAATCCATAATCTGCAATATCCCAGTAGCCCCAGCAGTCTCCTAACCTCCTTTTTTGAAGAGGGAGGAGGGAGGGATAAAATCCCTGTAATTGTTTCAGGACTTAGTTGTCAGCTACCTTTGCTTATCAGGTGGCCGAGATATTTTACTTCTGATTCCACAAACTGTAATTTCCTTTTTGATGCCTTTAGTCCCTTTTCCCCAAGAAAATTTAGAAGCTTTATGGTAGCTCCTTTAACTTTCATTTCATCTTCTCCTGATATTAGAAGGTCATCTCCATATTGGATAAATTGTATTCCTGGGGGAGTGGGGAAGGTTTGTAGTATTTCTCCCAAGGCTTGCCCAAATAAATTTGGGGCCTCACAATAGCCCTGTGGCAGTTTAGTCCACCTCAACTGGTTCTTTTTCCCTGTGTTTGGATCTTCCCATTCAAAGGCAAAAATATTTCGGCTTTCCTCTGCCAGTGGGCAGGCCCAAAAGGCATTTTTAAGATCTACCACACTAAACCACTGATGTTGAGGTGGAATTTTGCTTAAAAGAGTGCAGGGATTAGGAACCATAGGGTAGCAGGCCCGTGTTCTTTTGTTTACTTCTCTTAAATCTTGCACTAATTTATAATTTCCATCAGATTTCTTTACTGGGAGAATAGGGCTATTATGAGGGGATTTACAAGGTTCTAGTGTCCCATCCTTTATTAATTCTTCTATCACTGGTTTTAAGCCTTTTCTCCCTTCTAAAGATATAGGGTACTGATGTACACAAATGGGACCTTCTTCTTTTTCAATTGTGACCCTTATGGGGTCAAGATCTAGTCCACCCCTATTCCCTTCCCTAGCCCAAACCTCTCTGTTAATTTTGCTTTCATCTTCTTGGCTAAGTTTAAACACTTTGGCCGTCATTTTCCCTTCTTCTGGTATGACTCCAATCCCCAGTTGGATTTGTAAATCCCTTCCCAATAAATTGCTGCCAGCCTCAGGAGCTAACAAAGCATCCCCTATCCCTATTTTTGTTTCCCCTTCAATAACCACATCTTTAATGACAGAGACCTTAAATCCTTCCCCCTTTGCTCCTGTTACTTTTACCATATCATTACTCCCTTTTGGAATATTCATCACACAAGTCTTTTCTGCCCCAGTGTCAACTATAAATTCCAATACTTCCTCTTCGGGGCCTACTTTTAAAGTTATCAAAGGCTCCAGATGGTATTTATCCCCCCAAAAATAGAGCCCATGATTTCCCTATTTTTCTTCTGTGCGTGTCTCTTGAAATCTTTTCAGATCCCTCCTCAGGTGGGGGCATTCTCTTTGATAATGCCCTTCTTCCTTGCAATAGAAACAGGCATCCCTGGGTTGTTCTTGGAATCTTGATTGTGCTGAGGTTTTATTTTTCTCTTTTCCACCATTTCTGAATCTGGAATGTTTAGGAGTGTTACCTGAGGGCTTTAGATTTTTTTTGGAAGGTACTCTCTCGCATAGTGGCTATCATGATCTTTGCTCCCACTTTGGCTTTTTCTTCATCCCTCCGGACATATATATCTTTTGAGCTTCCCTTACTAGGTCTTGTAATGGTTTCTCATACCAATCTTCTATTTTTTCCAATTTTTTTCTAATATCTGGCCAGGCATGAGTGACAAAGTTAACTCTTAGCAGGGCTTGCCCTGCTAGGGACTCCGGGTCTCTCCCAGAATATTGTTTCATATTCTTTCGGAGCCTCTCCAGCCACTCAGTCGGGGTTTCTTCCTTCCCTTGCTGCCCCTCAAAGGCCTTTCTGACATTTTGTCCTCAGAGTGCCCCCTCTTTTATTCCCTTGATTATCAAATTACAATAATCATTCATATGTCCCCTCCCAGCTTCATCATTTTGGTTCCAGTTAGGAGGTGTAATGGGCATTTTCTGATCCCCGGGTGGACCTTGTTGGTTTTCTTTTCCCCAAATTTTTATTCCAGCAATTCTAATCATTTCTCTTTCTTCTTGGGAGAATATTATTTTCATTATTGATTGCATTTCTTCCCAAGTGAAAATGTTGGGACCTAAGAACTGGTCCAACATTTCAGCTGTACCTATGGGGTCTTCTAATAATCCTTTAATTTCTTTTTTGAAATTCCTAACCTCTGTAGAGGTTAGAGGAGCACTCACAAAGCCGCTTCCCCCTCCTCCCGTAGGTACTTCTCTTAACGGAAAGAAATGAATTTCTCGGCTTCCCTCTGTTTGTTTAGCAATGGAGGGCTTGTTGGGCTGCCTCGGAGCCTTAATGGCACCTCCTGTATTCTGGTATGGTGCTCCTTCGTTAAGAAGAGGGTTGATTTGGGAAGAAAGCACCGAACTCCCCTGGGGAGGAGGGGCAGATTCAAAGTCTGGCGCTGAAGCTGAATATTCTGTGGTGCAGAGGGTGGGGGTGGGGTATGGCAGTGAAGCCAGATATTCCGGAGCACAGGAGGCGGGCACCGGGGCTAAAGCCGGGTTTCTCAAGGCAGGAGAGGTAGGGGCTGAAGCCGGGACGTGTGACCTTTCCCTTGATGCAATTGAGGGTGCTGGGATTCCCGAGATATATGGGAAGGGTGGGATCCCCGGCATGGGCGGGGGCAGGGCTCCCCCCCAGCTCCATTGGGGCGGGAGGGCTGCCGGGGGAAAGGCCCCCGGTGCGGGCGGAGGGGGGGCTGGCGGGGGAAGCCCCGGAGCCAGGGGGAGGAGGGCAGCTTCTGGTGCTGGCGGCGGAGGCAATACTTCTAAAGGGTCTCAGCCTTTTTTCTCTTCTGTTTGCTTTTCCTCTGCGGTTTCTGATATTTTGAAGACTTTGGTTCCCAGAGGTTTTGTAATTCCTGTCCAGCAAGAAGCATATTCTCTCTCCTCAGGGTGAGATGGCTCTTTTGAATTTACAAATACATTTAGAGCCTGGCAAATCCATGCCTCATCAGACCCGTATTTTGGCCAGTACACATGATCAGATCTGATTTCCTTTTTTACCCACTCTTTCATGCAGAATTGAATCATTTTTACTTTCTCTTTTCCTTTTGTAGAAGGATCAGTTTCCCAGTTTGCGAGTTTGACCCCGAGGGGACTGTCTCGGGGTATATCCTCTGGCACCCTTTTATAATTTGAACTTAATTTACTAGGTTGTTGTCCCATTTTTCCAGGAGTTCTCTATTACTCAAAATACCAATTTATCCCCCCCTTTGAAATACTAATTCATTCCTTTAAAACACCAATCTTCACTGCTGTAAAATACTACCCACCCTTTCACAGTACAAAAAACACCAAAAAATTTATTAGAGCCCACCTTCCCCAAAAACAAAGTTAACTTCGAATTACACAGTTTTTCATTCACACATTCACTCTTTTTTAATATTTGTTCACTCACTCATTCCTACTCACAACAGAATAATAAGGTACCTCTTTCAAGTCACTTGTTAGTATCCACCCATGGGTATGATATAATCCTTAGGATTCTGGGTGCTCTTGGATTTCCCTCAACCCAGCATTGCTAGCATCCAAACCCCAACCTCTCTTGGGGTACTTTTAGGCCCTGGGTGCTCTTGGAGTTTTCCTCAACCCAGCATATGGGGGGGTAGCTCCCACTTTGCAACCCCTTCTCTGGGACCCCGTCCCAGTCACCCCCGGAGATTCTTTCACTCCGCTTATCTCTCGCTTTGTCTCCTCGCTGGCCGCTGTTCTCGTGAACAAGACGGAACGGCAGCACTCAGAGACTGCCACACTCGCTTCGCAGATCTGGGGGCAACCAGCCCACGTCTCATTCACACACGCTCATCTCCCGTAACCACCCCCTTTTTCTTTGGACAATACTTCCCAGTCCTGTTTCTTTTCCAGTGTCTGTGGGATTTTTGTCGAGAGTGCTCTCTTTCATTTGCTTTATTTTTGTGTCTTTCTTGTCCTCCGGGTGTTGCCCTGCTGCCACCAAATCACGCCAGAGGATGCTAAGCAAAGGTCCTGCCAACTTGGGCGGGAGGCGCCTTACCCTTGCTTCTTGAATCCTCCCACGCTTTTCAGAGGCGAGGTGTAGCTCCGGGACGAGCCCTTAATTGTGAAAAACGAGGTTCACTCTCCTGTGAGAATTTAAAGGGTTTAATATAAAGACAATAAGAGACACATCAAATAAAGCAACGGGGTAATGGCCGGGTGCCTTGGTGCTCTGCCAAGAGCACACCTGATGCCAGAGGTGAGTCTTTTTTATACCATTTTTACTGTCTGTTCTTTATTCATATTAAAACTTTTCCTGGAGCTGTTCTGCATGGCCACTCCTTGGTTCCGCCTTTTTAGAGCATGCGTAGTCTTCTGCCTTGTGGTTTTATTTCTCTTGATTCTTGGGGTTGGGCCCGCTAGGCAAGAGTCGATGGTAGGGTGGATTTCTTAATTCTCCAGACAGTCAGGGCTGATTGCAGCTTTGGGCCTCTTCGTCTCTCCGGGCAGAGTGGTGATAACGGCTCTTGGACTCTCCTGGCCGCCTGTTCTCCGGGCGGAGTAGCCTTTGGGCCCTTTTGCTCCCTAGACAAAGTGTTGATTAGCAGCTTTTCGGGCCTCATCCTCTGTTCGTTTGGAGGTTATCTTACGTGCTCACACTTGCTAACATTCTTGCTAAAAAGAGAGAAAACTACATCCACACAGCAAAAAGCATTTCTAACATTATATAATATCTACTTTATACTTTGCGAGAAGCCAATATAATATATGTTTATAACACCTCCATTGGCGACCTCCTTTTCCCTCTGATTCAGCTACCTTGTGGTAGGTGCGATGGTGCTGAAGAAGGGTGGCGGCTTGGCACAGTTGCTGTCACAGGTGGATCTTTGAGTGGCATGTGTGAGGGTAGGAGGGTACGGCACCCATAGCTGAAGGCAAAAAAGGTCAGGGCATGTCATCAGCCGCAGTCGTGCTAAGTTGTTCATCTATGCAAACTGCTTGCCGAGTTGTTCCTTTCTTAGGTAATGGGGGCTTGTATCAACCAGAACTGCAAATGGTCAGTATTTGCAGAGAAGGTTACTTGGACTGTTGTTGAAGTGAGTGTAGCAGTTTCTATGGCATTCTGCAAAAAAAGTGACAGGTCTCCCTGTGTTCCCCAGTTCTTAACAAAGATGAAGTTAACAAACCCCTGAAAAGAGGTTTTGCAAAACTTCAGGGATATTTTCCTACTAGTACTGTAGAGACAACCATAGTCACCTTGTCTTTCCAAAAGTGAAGGTTCCCTATTTTTGTCCAAGAGCATCAAGTGCTTTTGATCAGCGTTTGTGTGCATGCATTAGCCTCGTTCTTGCTCTTCCTTGGAGAACTTTTACAATACTCACATGATCTGTGTAGGCTGCAGACTGCAGTGGTGAACTTCAAGGCTTCCAGCAGAAGGGAGATGCTGTCCACGTTTTGGATTCTCCTTAGCCTGAACCTTCAATGTCCAATAACGCAGCGTTTGGTGCTCGAGGCACTGACTCTGGCGTGCCCCTGGTCAGAGACAGTCCAGCTGCGTTACCTCCACGCGTCGCTGAAGCGACTTCGGGATCAGGAAAAGAGCTTGCTGGGCTAGCTAGCTGGCTTCTTTGCAGAGGGAAACACGGCAGGAGCCGTTGATGTCGGCTCACGTTAGCTCAGAGACAAAGGAAGAGAGGGGCTGTTCAGGTCTGGCTTCTAACAGGTTTAATGCGATAGGATGAGGATGAGGTCGGATTGATGGGAATCCGCTCCTCGGAGCCTTGTCCTCAGTTTTATAGGGAATTTGAAAACCCCCTGTAACTATTCCTGAAAAGACCTGCCTTGCTAAATTAGTGCCTTTTAAGTCTTGTGTCCCCAGGATAGAACAACAAACTCACAAAGATAACAGCAGTGGATCTACAGGACTTCTGCAGGCCTTCTGGACTGCAGACATCTCTGACCAAAGGCCACAGATGACGTGTACCCTGATCCTGCCGAACGCCCGTCCGCCCTGGACTCAGCTTCAAGGTTTGATTGATACTGGTGCTGATGTAACTATCATCTCCTTCTCTGCGTGGCCTCCCTCATGGCCTTTACCCCCAGTGGGATCGGCCATCACAGGATGAGGATGAACCACACAGAGCTATTGAAGCGAACGGCCTGTGACGGTGAAGGACTCAGAGGGGCACACAGCTACAATTAGGCCTTATGTTACTACCACTTCCCTTAACCTTTGGGGACGGGATGTGTTGGCAGCCTGGGGCATACGGATCGGGACAAATTTTTAGCAGGGGTCACTGTGCGCAAAGGTGCACAGTATCCTACACTGCCTTTGCAGTGGTTGATTAACACACCAATCCGAGTCAGACTCTGCTTAGTTAGTTGAATTAAGGGCTGTTATCATGGCTTTTCAACGATTCTCACAGGAACCTTTGAATTTGGTTACTGAAGCCGACTAGCAAAAGCTCGTATACAATTAATCACCTTACGGTACCACAAAATTCAAAGAATCCTGTTCTTCTGAATCACTTTCTCTCATTGCAATCTGCAGGCAAGAGACAACTGCCCTGGGCAAAAGTCTGGGTGTGGAATTTACTCACTAACCAGTGGGAAGGCCTGCGGGAACTTATGGTTTGGGGTCGTGGCTATGCTTGCGTTTCTACAGATACTGGGGTACGGTGGCTAGCTGCAAAATGTGTTCGCCCTGCCCTACGGCACCAGAGGCAGAACAGGCAACCTCCAAATGATGACCAGAACACCAACCATCCAAGTGGCCACCAGAATGTAGATCATCAGCCATCAGACTCTTCTGATGATGACCAAGATGTTGACCATCAGGCAGATGGTCCTTCTACAAGCAGAGACTGGGATGGTCCTTCCACAAGCAGAGACTGAACTTTAAATTTCTTGTTATGGAGTCAGATCGTTAAAGCCTTAAGGACATATTTAGAATTAATAACTGATGTAAATTTCTATTTAGGATTAATAGTGGAGTTGTTATCTTATCAAACAAAAAGGGGGAATTGTAGATACCAAAATGCTGCTAGCGAGGATTTTCTTGCTATTTTCTAAGTCTGTGAGAGACTTTTCTCTCTCACAGAAGAGGTAGCAGAGTATGTAAACAACCAAGCCACCTGCAACCTTGAAAAGTCTGGTTTATGGTCTAGTAGAAAAATATTTTGACAATGGATGGTTTAGGATTTTAGCCAATCACCCCAAGGGGGGGGCTGATCCTTTGTCCAATTAGACTATGAAGAAAAAAGTCTGTAAAAGAGTTTGTGAAATAATTAAATGAATAAATCTTGGTGCACAATTCCTGCCTGCTGGATCTTCTCTCCTCCTCCTCCCTATGGCTGCGGGACACAGTGATACACCCTAGGGCCCAGGCCTGCGGTAATAGACCACAATTACAAGTGAACTGCAACACAAGCAGCTAACACATTCCTCCTGTGATAAATGAGTGAACGATAAATTTTGTCTTTCGCATCTATCACTTTAACATTTAGAAGTGAGAATGTACTATGTAGAAATAGTGTTAAGGTAAAATATAGGTAAGTAAAAACAAGACTAGAGTAAATTGTAACTTCGAATGAGTGGTAACATGTTGGGAAACGTAGGAAGAAACACATGATAATAAATGTCCTTTAAGTTGAGAAATTACAGAGGTGGAAACCAAGACATCTTCAAGAAACAAAGAAGATAAACCGCATGCATCCCAGGAAGTCTGTTATCTCATCAAAACTCACACCTCCCAAAGAACCCATCAACTACAAATTAGGTTGGAGACTGAGGAGGCACCGGAGGGGGGTGCCTGCCTTCAATTCTGGAGCTACTCAGAGGACCGAGGTGGCAGTGTGCTGGCGTGTGCTGGCGCAAGGGGGCAGAGACGGAGGGGGGAAAGTTGAGTGAAGTGTAAATGACTTTCTGGGCTTAAGGACTATGTTTAAAGAAGTACTAAAGTTCACAGTAAAATGAATGGAGCCACGCCTCTAGCAATATTGCTAAGTGCTCCTGCACTGTGATATGCCTTTGTTCTACTAATAAATGCTCAATATTATGCTGCTGAAAATTCCGCTTGGGAATTCATCTTTCTCACTTCTTCCCTTAAAATCAGTTCTAAGAATTTAGTGTGAAATACATTTAGGCTTGGTCCACATTATTTTTAGTTCAAATAAACACATCTAAATTTTTTCCATCTTTCCCATTAAAGGATTTTGGTTTTGGCTCATTCTTTCAGCATTTTGCCAGCAATCTGCTCAATGCTCTTTCCTTAGGAATGAAAGCTGTAGCCTGATATTACAAAGTGTTTGGTGAAACCTTTACCATGACTCTCAAGTCGCAACATGCCAGATAATCACTGGTTTTCAAAGCTGCTTGAAGATAGAAGGAAAGCGTCAAAGGTTTATGCATGAATCAGCATCCCCTTGTCACAACGTCATGCTGCAGTGATCCTTGCAGAGCTCTAAGACTGGATTTAAAGGAGAAAAGCTCAATACTGGCTCCTGAGCCAGCAGGATGAAACATCCAAGATTGTACATATATTACTTCTGTGCTAAAACTACTGTATGAAAACGTCTTACCATTATGGCAGTTTTATAGTACTCCATAGGAGACATCTCTTTAAATGACTCTAATATCCTTTCAGTGCTAAAATTGAGAAGGGGGTTGATCCATAGTTAACTCATGTAAACACGAGTGAACTACTAAGAGACAGCAAATGTTAATCACAAAACCTAAGCAGCAGGATTCGCCTTAATCTTGTCAAGATAAGAGGAACAGGATCTTTTGAAAACCGGCACAGAGATCGCTGCATCAGCCACCGAAGAACTGTGCATGCTCCAGAAAGAAAGGTAAAAAGTGCATTGTGACAAAGACTACTGATCTTCATCAGAAAGACCCTCGAGGAAGAAGAGGAGCCTTCCTCAGTGCGCCCATCAGCGTACACAGCGCATGCATGGCACGTATGCTAATGATATTAATGACTTCCGAGAAGTAATTTCTAGAACCACTCCTATCCCAAGAATTGTGATGAATGTTCATAAATTTTACATATAATGCTGGACTGTATGGAGTGCTCTGTGTGTGTGTGTGTTAGGAGGAGTGATCCCCCATGCACCCAGCGCCGAATAAAGCAAATACCCGCTTCTCTGACTCTGAAGCATCTCTAGGCCTGGTTTTGGGCAATTCAAAATAGGTGAATACACATTACAACTACAGCTGAAGTTGTTGCATAGGCAGATTGAAGAGGAAAGGATTTCATCTTCATCACTCTCCTTCTTTCTTGTTTTGACAGAATTAAGAACTTGTAAAAAATCTGATATCACTGATGCTCACCACTCTTCCAATTAGACTACGCTCACTTAGGCAACGAAGTCCAGAGCTTCGGATATCTCCCGCTTCTGCCCTAGGAATTGCTTCCAGTGCTGTACCTTTGCTCCAGCTGCGAAACCAAACCAGCAGAACCAAGGAAGTTCTCTCTGAATGAACCATTGCTCTTGAAGGCTACAACGGTAGTCATGGCAGTGAACACTGCTCTTCACTGGGCCATTCCTCTGAAAAAAAACCATGCACCACCTCTCAACCTAAACCGTTAAGCCTCCTGCTGATGCTGACTGACAAAGCGTCCAACTGCACTTAGATTCCAACAGCTACTTCCAATGACCTGTCAACAGAGCTTTGCAGACTTGCAACAGAGCAACAAACTAAAGGGGCTATGTTTCATGGCTGTTTTTCAAACATCATTGACTTATGTCCCTTTGCCAGCTTAAGTGAAGGTGGCCCATCCACCTTGGTCAAAATCAGCAGAATTTTGGCCCAATTTGTTGTTACGCAACACATCATGACACAATCTCTTGGTGTTGATGCAAAATTCCCACTGAAGTGCATGTCGTTACATGACTTAAGGCTACCTACTCACAGAGTGTCCACTCCACTGGCACACCCATTTTCTGGCCACCTTGAAATGACTGAGCTGTCTTACTGTTCCCAACATTCCTCAGGGGTACGTGACCACCATAGCCTCCCTTCTGAAGTTTAGGAACCTAAGTAGTACTAGCAATAGCAGTTTATCCGAAATCCATTTGCTCCATCAACAAACTCCGAGCAAGCGCTGAGAATTAGTTTCAAGACTTCTACATATATTTACAGGGAGCTTTTTGTTTGCTTGTTTGTTTTTAAAGCAGATGGAGTAGTGCGATGTTTCCCTGAGGCTACCAGGGCTGCGAGGCAGGCAGGCAGAGCCCTGGCATGGGTGGCACAGGGGACCCCGGGCGCTGACGGCTGCCACCAGCGCAGGCCAGCTCGGAACTGGCAGGCAGGGCTGCACCCCGCGTCTGCCACAACAGCTGCAGCTTCTGCAGCCTGAAACACAGCTGGCTCAGGGGTTCAAATTAAGAGCCAAAACCTTTTGCTGCTCAATTTGGGGCAGAGAAAGGTCATCACTTCTAGCATGGCATAAGCCTGCCACTACATTTCTGTGAAGGAAAATCACCTTGTTAGAGTGAAACTCCTGAGTAAAATACTGAAGCGCTTTCAGATTCGTATTATCTGACATTTCTGTGACCTTCTTTTATACCTGCATTGTTTCCTACTGCTGGTTTTGGGCACAAGTTCTGTGTACACTATTCTGGAAACAAAAAAATAACCCAAAACCAACACCCACTCCTCCCCCACCATCACTCCTTCCCCAGCCCCAAGCCTAACAAAACCAGCCTGCAGAATGTGCAGGATTTCAAATGAGAACAAGCATAGATGGGACATCAAAAGATGGATTCTCCTTAGACATTTGTGCATGCAGTGCTCTGCAATCAACTCCTAAATTCTACTCCTCGTACACCAAATATTTGTCTTGGGAACTCCTTGTTCTCCATTCCAACCCTTCTGAGAGGGTAATCGAGGAGTTACTCTACATATTTTAAGCACATGTTGCACTAGTCAAATCCAATGCACAGCATTACTTGACTAACTGAGGCGGTGGCAAGGTCAATTAAGACCTGTTCATGTCTTAATTTGGAGCTCTTCCAACTGCTTGAAAAGTGAAGCCTTGGACGTTGAAGGCTCAGGCTAAGGAGAATCCAAAATGTGGATAGCATCTCCCTTCTGCTGGAAGCCTTGAAGTTCACCACTGCAGTCTGCAGCCTACACAGATCATGTGAGTATTGTAAAAGTTCTCCAAGGAAGAGCAAGAACGAGGCTAATGCATGCACACAAACACTGATCAAAAGCACTTGATGCTCTTGGACAAAAATAGGGAACCTTCACTTTTGGAAAGACAAGGTGACTATGGTTGTCTCTACAGTACTAGTAGGAAAATATCCCTGAAGTTTTGCAAAACCTCTTTTCAGGGGTTTGTTAACTTCATCTTTGTTAAGAACTGGGGAACACAGGGAGACCTGTCACTTTTTTTGCAGAATGCCATAGAAACTGCTACACTCACTTCAACAACAGTCCAAGTAACCTTCTCTGCAAATACTGACCATTTGCAGTTCTGGTTGATACAAGCCCCCATTACCTAAGAAAGGAACAACTCGGCAAGCAGTTTGCAAAGATGAACAACTTAGCACGACTGCGGCTGATGACATGCCCTGACCTTTTTTGCCTTCAGCTATGGGTGCCGTACCCTCCTACCCTCACACATGCCACTCAAAGCTCCTTGCGTGGAGCTCTCGCACCACCTATGACAGCAACTGTGCCAAGCCGCCACCCTTCTTCAGCACCATCGCACCTACCACAAGGTAGCTGAATCAGAGGGAAAAGGAGGTCGCCAATGGAGGGAAGTTGTACCCCCTGACAGCTAAGCTCCAACTACGGTGTCGCTTATGTCCTTCCCAGGACGGGCGGGAAAACGCCTCGGCGCAGCGCAGCGCTGGCCGGGAGCGGCCGGCACGGCACCGAGCGCGCTCCCCACTCCCTCCCGCCCGCGCCGCTGCGGAGACCCCGGGTTCGCCGGAATCGGCCACATGCTGCACGGAGGGCAGCGCGGCAAAGGCGGCCTCCCCTCGTCGCCCGGGGAAGGCCGGCCTCGGATCCCCGCTCTCTCCACCGGCACGGGCAGTGCCAGCAGCCTCTCGCTGTGGCCGCCGCTGGCCGAAAGCCTCGCCGCGCACCGCCCGGCCGGCCCCGCCGCTCCGCGGGGTCACACGGCACCTGCCGTGGGCGGCCGCCGAGCGACAGGAAGCAGAAGCGCTCACCGCCGCGCCGCTCGCCGCCCCGCCCGGGCGCTCCTCTCCTCGCGCTACCACGATGGCGCCGGCCCGCCCCGCCTTCCCCGTCGCCTGCGGCGCAACGCGGCTGCTCCGAGCCACGCAGCACGCGTGCGGCCGGGCCCTGCCGAGCTGCCGGCGGAGCCGGGGCACAGCCCGGGCGGGAGAGCTTCCGGCGAGGCTGGGCGGGCGGCGAGCGCGGCCGAGCGTGAGCGCGCCAGGCGGGCGGCGGGCGGCGGCGCGATGGAGAGCTAGATGGAGGCGGCAGCACCGCGCGGCATAAAATAGCTGATCGTCCGGCAGCCGCCCGCTCCGCAGCCCCTCGGCTGCTGTCGAGAAGGGCCCCAGCCCTGGCCGCGCCGGTGGCGAGGCGGCTCCGCAGCCCGCGGGCAGCCCTGGCGGGGCAGGGGAGCACTGCGGGCAGCCCCGGGGCCGCGCAGCCGTCTGCAACGCGCGGTGGGAGCCGCTGGGAACTATTTTACACGTCCCGGGGGGCTGGAGAGGAGCACGGAGACCACGCGGCAGGTCGCTGCCGTTAGGGAAAATTAATCCACGATGCCTGAGGTTTATATCCGAAAAGGAGACAGAGGAGTCCTGCAACATTCTTCGACTACAGGGAGAGTCCATGGGGCTTTTCCCATGGCGTCTGTCAAACGGTTGCGGGATGCAGCCCCCTTTTGATGCCAAGTTCCCGGCCACAGCACCCTCTTCCTTTTCCCCACTGGCTGAGGTATTCGGGAGATACAGACTTCCGGAACTGCCTACTCTATGCGCCCCCCTCTAATATGCACCCCCCTCTTGGCATCGAGAAGAAAGAAAAGAACCCCATTCCTAATGCTCTTAAGTCTTTGTTGCCTTGCTCTAGGTTCAGGAATTTAACACGGCCTTGATTAATCAACAGTCTCTGATGATTAGTAACAGTTCTAGAGAACTCCTAGTTTCTTCTGTTACTTCACTAGCCATAACTTCCTAGCCTTGTCTACAGGCCGATTCACACGGTCTCTTTGTAAAGACTCATCCATCTCATTCCTTTTAATCCCTCCTCTTTTTATTTGCTCTGTATTTGTCTTTACAAACCTTAATTACCATGGATTTAATTTTTTTCTTCTGGAGTCTTCTTGGGTTTTGCTATTATTTGCAGTGACATCCTTTTCTGTCCTTTTGTAGTCATTTCTGGATCAGGTAGGCATGGCTGCTAGCGGCATCCCCTTGAGCACCTGCTGAAAGAGCTGCCGCCAGCATGGTGTCACACATGGTAAAAAGATGAGAGTTGCTATAGCATGTAAGAGGAGGAATCGTATTCATTTAGCCCAGAGCTGGCCAGTTAACCATGAAAACATGTCCCATCCCCATCCTTTCAACATTTGGACAGGTCCACGAGCTGACGTTATTTCCTTTGTTATTTGTTTGACCACTTTTCCGCTGTCATCTGCTTGCAAACAGCAGCTCGAGTCATTTAATTTCCCACAAACTCCTCCTTCTTCTGCCAACAGATAATCTAATACCATCCAATGTTGAAATACCGCTTTCCTCATTTAAGTGGGTTGCTCAGCAAAAAGGTCAAGCGCTGTGGCTGGCTGGTTGGTAATTATTTCCGAGACAGCTTGTAACCTAATTATCTCCTTCAAATGATAAATGGGTTCCCAGGCATCTGGGATTAATTCCTTAGGTTTCCAAGGGGCTGGTCCATCGTGTTGGGTAACTTGTTCTGTTGGCCGTTCATCATTTCCCCGTTTTGGGGTGCTCCCTCCAGCCAGGGCTGCATCAGCTGACTGCTTTTCTCTAATTAAATCATCACAGATTTTGATTCCTAAGCGATTTCCCAGAACTTGTAGTAGCAAAAAGAACAACAGTCTACTAAATATACCATATCCCTGACCAGTTTGGAGGTAACCTGAGCTAAGCATGTTGGCCACAAATCCAATACTGTCCTTTCAAAGCCCGTGTTCCATTAGCAAAGGAACCTACCCATGGTCATCAATTGGTGGCTCAAAATACAGCAGGATTCCCGGGCCTAACGGTCCTCCAACAAGAGTTGCCCCACCATAAGGGTCCCAGCATTTGCATTTCCAAGCTCCCGCACAGGGTTCCCACCTACATTTACATCTGCAAGCTGCTTGGTTGGATTTGGAGCAGAACTCACTAAAAGGCTTTGAGTTCCAATCCGGTGTGGCCATTCCCACTGATAATCACAAACAACATGTCTTCTACTTGTGGAATTTTTGTGGGGACTGCTCAAAAACAGGTGGTCAAAAAAACCCCTTGTCCCTCCCCATTGCTTTACAGGCTTCCAAATATTTTTGGTAAGTGTGATAAGAACGCCTTACGCAGCTACTGTTAGTGAGCCGAACAGGTATTTGATTGCATTTGCCTTGATATTTGGAACAATTGGAAGGAGGGCAATTGGGGGTCCAAACCCAGTTGTTCAAGCCCAGAGGGAAAGTCAATTGACAATTGCCTTTTCCTACATAGACACGCCCTATCCTATTAGGCAATAAGTGCCTGTTGGAGAAGAATGAAGTGGCCATGAACTTCCTTCTTTGGCCCCAAATCCCATCCCACTGTGGCCCTCACATTGACCCACCATTTAGGTTCAGCTGGGCTAGCCAACTATGGCCACTCTTCAGATCCTCCTGGCCCTCCACAGAGCCAGCAATTGCTAAGGTTAAAAACTTTTGCTACTTCTTCTCCTAAGGCTGCAAATTGATTCTCCCACTCCTGGCCTAAACTCAGCTAACCATATCAAAGTAGAATTAGTAAGGAAAATGTTTTAATAGTGTCATCTAATTAGCTAGTCTAATTTTCCCGTTGTCTTCTGCAGCACCTGTGGCAATTGAAGACACAGAAACCACTTAACGTAACAAAATGGCCACAAGTATTAGCCCCCAAGTGAGTGGAGATTCTAGAGGAGGGATGCCTATACAGTCTATTTCAGCAGACGGTCTGAAGGTAGGACTGCGGGGCTTCTTCCGATGTCGAAGCACTGCCTACTGCTCCGGCCCACTCCTGCAGAGTGTCAGTCACGGCCTCCCGGCCTTCTCCTCCAGCTGAGATGTGCAAATCTCCGAGGCTTCAGAGACCTTGACCCGAGAGTGACGGGTTCACCTGTGTTCAGCTTACTTGACGGCTGTTTTCTGTCGTCAGTGACACTTGGAATGGGCCACGCCATTTCACCAGCACTGGCGCTTCTTTCTACTCCTTAATTAGGACTCAATCTCCTGGTTGGATGTTAAAAGCAGCAAAGTCCAAAGGCCGGGCTTGCACCAGCTGAGTTTCCTGTTGAAGGGGTTTCACAAGAAGCAGGATCCTGGCCACAGATGGTTTTAAAAATGCATCACTTGCCTCTACCCCCCCCCACTGGGTGGAGACTTACCAGGGCAATTGCAAACAACGATTGAAAGGGAGATAACTGAATCTCTCTTCTGGCTTGGGCCCTCATTCTCACCAAAGCCAATGTCCAAAGCCCTACCCATGGCATCTTGGTTTCTATTACCAGCTTCAAAAGGTGTTTATTTCTCTCTTCATTGTTTTCTACCCGAGCCGAGCTCTGGGGGTGCCAGGGCCTATGGAGGTTCCATTGTGTTCCTAAAGAAGCCAAAACCCCTTGAAGGATCTTTCCTGCAAAATGAGTTCCCCTATCTGAATCTATTGCTTCTACAATGCTGTATCTTGGAATGATTTGTTCCAAAAATGCCTTAAGAACTGATCCTGTCATTACTGAAGTAGTTGGAAATACTTCTGGCCACCTTGCTAGCTGACATACGATTACCAGAAGATATTAAGCCTTGCCACTTGGGGCATCTCCGGAAAATCCACCTGGCATCTTTGGAAGGGCCATGCAGCCCAAGGCCTCCCTCCTCTAGCAAGTTACTTTGTAACTTGGCTGTTGGCTTTAGCACAGATCAAGCAACCTTCAACAGCTCCTTTTGCCAGTCTAAAAAGACCCCCAGCAACATACATCATGAGATAGGCTTCTGCCAATCCTCAGGAAGTGCAAGAACTCTCTTAATGGAGTTGCTTTAATATTGGTAGGGCCAAAGGTTCTGGTATCTCTTGTTTGCCATCCCTTGGAAACCAATTCTTGCCTTTTTTCTCTGCCACACGACTTTTAACTGTATGTCAAACTGCTGCGGTAGAAAAGACAGCTTCCTGGGCAGTGATGGAGTCACAGGGAGCAAAGGGGGCATCTTGGAGAGTTCTGGCAGAAGTGTGGCTTTCTGAGTTTCTTCATCCACCAAAAAGGAGACAGAGGAGTCCTGTAACATTCTTCAACTCCAGGGAGAGGCCATGGGGCTTTTGCCATGGAGTCTCTCAAATGATTGCGGGATGCAGCTCCCTTCTGATGCTAAGTTCCTGGCAACAGCACCCTCTGAGGTACTCGGGAATTACAGACTTCCGGAACTGCCTACTCTATGCCCCCCTCTAATATGCACTCCCCTTTTGGAATGGAAAAGGAAGAAAACCAAACTATTCCTAATGCTAGGAAGTCTTTGCTGCCTTGCTCTAGGTTCAGGAATTTAGCAGGGCCTTGGCTGAGCAACAGTCTCTGTTGATTAGTAACAGTTTCTAGAACGAATACTTTCTTCTGTTACTTCCCCCCCTGTAAATTCCTAGCCTTGTCTAAGGAGAGATTCACACGGTCTCTTTGTAAAGACACATCTATCTTACTCCTTTCACGCCCACACCTTCCTTGCGGTGGAACGGCTCTCCCCGGCACAGCACCTGGCACAAAACCCCCGTATACGCACACACACACCTGCACTTACCCTGCACTCCACTGCACACACACACACACACACACCTCCCGCACACTAACACCCCCTCCACATCCCCACCATGCTACTTGCAGTGGCCCCGCCCCTGCCATCCCCACCGGCTGGCAGCACCCACTCCTCGCATGCTTCCCCATGCCTTGCATTTCCTTGCTGCCCCCTCTGTAGCCTTCCCTCAACCTGCCTTTTCTCCCCTGCCTTGCACTGACTTGCTCACCCATCCCCCACCTGACTTCCTTTCACATTCGTCTAGGTCTGGCCTCACCTTTCCTTTTCCTTCTAGGACCCTCATTGCCTTGCCTCGCCTCGCAAAGCCACCACTTGCCTTGCCTTGCCCTTGAACCCCTCCCTTGCCTTGCATGACCTTGCTCACCCCTCCCCCACCTGGAATTCAACACCCCTTTTCAATGACATTTCTGGGCCTTGCCCTGCCCTTTCTGCTCCTCCGAGGAATCTCAAAGCTCTCAAGCATCTCCGGTGTTTCAGGATCCCATGAGAGGAAGACCAGGGGAGGACGCATGTTGCCACACTCATCTCTGTGGGCAGCCTTTGTCTGGGAGCAATCCTTGCATGTCTTGAACCTTGGAGGGGCAATTCACATTTTGCCCTTGAGCTCGGGGACCAGAAAGAGAGTTCTTTTGCATACAAGGGAAGGCAGGTAGCTCAAGTCTTTTAGGTACAGAGGAGAGATGACCCACGCGGGATCAAGGCCACACAGAGCACTTGGTCCTGGCCACTTTTGTGCACCAGCAGTCCTTGAATGTACTTCTCACCTGCCTTGCCTGGCCTTGCCTTGGCAACACAACACTTGCCTTGCCTTGCCCTGCTAGCCCTCTGTAGCCTTGCATTCCTTTGCAGGGCCCTGCCCCGCACATGACCTGCCTACTGTTTTCCTCCAGGGCCTTGGCTTGCTGAGCCCTTCCTGTTTCTGCCTGGCCTTCCCATCAGTGGCCCTTCCTTCCTACAGCCAGCCTTGCCTCTAACTTCTGGGCCTTCTCTTGCCTACCAGTCCATTTGCTTTCCCCTCACTGCTCTGGCCTTGCCTACCTCTCCCTTGACTTGCCCACAATTGCCTGCACTCGGTTTGCAGCGCCTTGCCTGCATGGAAGGCAAGGGAAAGAGTGGTAGGCCGGGCAAAGCAAAGCCAGCAAGTTGTAGGCAGTGCGAGGCAAGGCAGACGCAGGCAAAGGAAGCAGAGCAAGGGTACCTTAAGAAGAACTAGACAAGGCAAGGCCAAGAGACTCGGAGTGCCTTTCCTTGGGAAGGCAACGACATAGTGCCAGTGTTGCTGGAGCAGATGTTAAGGTACTGTGGGGAGGAATAGTCCAGCAAGACATTTCTCTTCTGGCCCCTGTGCGTGTAGGGGCAATTGTTGGACATATTCAATACTGGAGGCGGATCAGTCGCTGGATGTGTTGTATTTTGGAGGAGGGGATGCCGTTTCTTTGGAGATGGGCTTGTAGTTGCTCTCTTTGGCAAGGAAGGCAGGTTTGGATGTGCACATCAGGTACTCCTAGGGATTTTAAAGGCTTTTCCCAACAGGCAGAGCTCTCTCTGGGTTCGAGCTGTTGAGCTGTCAGTGGGAATGCAAAGGCCAAGCTCTTAAGCTATTTGTCCTGGTGCCTTCAGTGTGTGAGCAGTCCCTGGTGCCGTTGCCTTTGGATCCTGACTCTGGGAGAGGGAAGGCTTAGGATGGTACCTAGAGCTGAGAAGGAGAGTGCTGAGAACAGCGTGTGTGCTGCTAGTTTGAGGGGTGCAGGTGAAGTTGTAGGCAGCAAGATCTTCCTCAGCTGGCACTGTTTTGAGCCCTGTTTTTGCCAGATGGTTTCAAGCTAGTGGGCGGAATCTGCGAGAGGGAAAAGATTTGTTTGGGCCAAAGAGGTGTGGTGTAAAGAAGAGTGTGCTCTTGGAAGGGGAAGATGAGGGCAACCTTTTTGTCCTGACACCGTTGATTTGAGTGCAGGGCCGTTTGCAAGTTGCCTCTGTCTGCCCTTGGGGTGGTTTCGAGCTGGGCCAGGTGCTTGGCCTTCTTTTGCAAGTCTGCAGCGCCGTCGTGTGGTTGTTTCCATGAGCGCTGACAGTGCCCGGCAAAAAGCGCTTGGCTGGCGCGGCCCCAGTCGTGTGGAAGCAGTTGGTGGAAGAGCTCCGCTGTGCATCCTGCCTCTTGGAGACATAAAAGGATGTAACCCTGCGCGTAGGGGGGAAGCAAGACGAATCTTTTCATTGTTGGCTGAGCAGTTTCTACGCGGCAAAAGTAAAGGCAGTTTCAGCACGGCCTCTTTCTTTCAGAACCTTTTCTGTGCCATCATGAACATGCTCAACATGCCACTCGCACCCGCTGAACTGCATCAAAGGCCCTGGAGATAGGCACTTTCCTTCAAGCTCTCTGTAGCATCGTACCCTCCACCTCTGGCGGATCCCAAAGCCCTTCCAAACATCCAGCAGCTGCACGCAGAGAACAAGTGCTAAAACAAGGCGTTGGCCTTCCTAGTCCTTTTAAAGTCTGTGAACTAGGCGAAACATTCCAGTGAGCAGCACTTTCCTTCGCAACTATATCTAGAGCATCATCACATTCTCTCCAAGTGGGTAAGTCCACCCTTGCAGCGCAGCGTTTGAAGCCACAGTTCGGACTGAGAGATAGGCCAGGTGAGAAAGCATTTCTTGACTATCCCTCTTCTCTGGAAGACTTGATACTCGCAGCGCGACCACGTCCACACACCTTCAGTGTGGCCAGGTTCAAGCAGCTAGAGCTCCCAGAGATGGGAGAGTCAGGAGAGAAGACGTTCCAAAAGTACCGTGTACTTACAGCAGCATTAAAACTGTGCACAGCAGTCTGCAGCACTGTAGACTGCGGCTTCTCCGACAGACGAGCCATCCCATTGTTGCCTCTCGCAGCCTGCTTGCTAGCTGCTCTCCTGAAGAAAAGAACTAGAAGAAAAAGCCAATGCTGGGCTGCACCTTCCCCTTGCCTTACGTAAAGCCACCTAAACTCCCCGCTGCACTCTCTACTTCCCCTCTCCTTGGAAGCGACCACTGTGTTTGCTGCATCTCGAAGCCTAAAGTTAAGCGCCAGTGGTTTTGGGGATGGTTGGAAGAGGGATAAGTAGTAGCACAAGGAAGTAGTTGTCGTTGAACTTCCTCCTTCTCAATGCTAACGTGAATTGGGCAGGCAGGCGAGTGCTAGCCACGCTCCTTTCTCAGTTTGTACGCTGCGGACACGAGTCCGGTGCTCTGCGCCTTCGTTCGGCCTCTTTAGTACCCATGTCGCTCTTTCATTCAGCCGGAGTCGAAGCGTCGTCTACTTCTCGCCCAGAGAGCACGGTGCCGGCAGCGAAATGCCCCAGCCGACTGCTTCTGCCGACACACGCCTGGTCTATGCACTTTCCCTCGCAGCGACATACAGCAGCACTTTCGGTCTTTCTTGTCGTCCAAATGTAAAGGGAAAGATTCTCTGCTATGTCCCGCCCAGAGAACAGTTTTAGGTCAACCAGCACGCCCAGAGCTTGCCCTCGACGCGTGGAAACTTGTGTTTGCACCACATTCAAGTGGTAGCCGTCTTTCCTTTACAGGCTGCAGAACGCCGTCAGATCCCGGTGCTCTCTACACCTGCCTTCTCAGTTCCAATACCGCCGCGCACAATACAGCTTTGCAGGAAGCAAACACGCGGATAGTCATGTCGCTCAGAAGAACGTGCCAGGACGAAAAGATGTTCTTCCTTTCTCCTCGTCGCCCATATTGTGGTGCTGTATTAAAAGCCTTGGCCAGCGAAAGGCTAATCCAGCAAGTGTTTCTCACCTGACGCATCTCGCTGAGGGAGAGCTGAGGAAAATCCTTGCACAGCACACTGCGGATGCGTGCAGTACACATGCTGAAGAGAGCCACAGCTAAAAGCCATCGCTGGGCTTCAGTTCTGTCCAGACGGCAGAAGGCGAAGAACGAAGCAGCTGGGCACCGCGTTAACGTACTCAGTGGACCGAATTTCAAATGTCCAGCCAAGAGCTGCTTCACAAGCAGATTCAGCTGAGAATGCTCTGGATGGTTCACAAAGTAAGGCGTAGCCGTTGCACTCTATCACACTATCAGGCCAGAAGAAGTTTCTTACACCTTCAATGCTGCAGAGTCCATGCAGCTGGAGCACACGCAGTAGGACGCGTCCAGATAGACGGCGTTCTTCAAGTACCCCCCTCCTCCAAGCAGCCTTGAAACTGAGCACAACACACTGCGGCTCGGGAGCTTCCTTCTCAGATAGACGTGCCGTCACGTTATTCACTCTCGCAGCTCCGTTGCCCACTAGCAGCAGGTGCTACCAAAGCAAAATGCTCCAGAAGTAAAAAGCACTGCTGAGCAAACCTTTTCCTTTGCCTCACGTAAAGCACTGTAAACTGTCCGCTGCACTCTTTATTTCCATTCTCCGCTGCATCTACCACTGTCATCTCTGCATCTCGAAGCATAAAGCTCGGCACAATTCTTCCCAGGGAAAGCTGGAAGAGAAATAGGTAGCAGCACAAGTAGCTGCAAGTGGAACTTTTGTTTTCAACTGCTAACGTGAATCCGCAAAGAAGCGAGCGGCAGCCACGCTTCTTCTTGCAGCCTGTGCGATGCGCACACCAGCTCGGTGCTCTGCGCCCTCATTCGTATGCTCTTCGTACCATGTCGCGCTTTTCATTCTGCCGGAGTCGAAGCGTCGTCTACTTCTCGCCCGGAGAGCACGGTGCCGGAAGAGAAATGCCCCAGCCGACTGCCCTTCCGAAACACACCAGGGCTATGCACTTTTCTCGCAGCGACATACAGCAGCACTTTCGGTCTTTCTTGTCGTCCAAATGTAAAGGGAAAGATTCTCTGCTATGTCCCGCCCAGAGAACAGTTTTAGGTCAACCAGCACGCCCAGAGCTTGCCCGCGACTCGTGGAAACTTGTGTTTGCACACATTCCAGTGGCAGCCCTCTTTCCTTTACAGCCTGCAGAGCGCCGTCAGATCGCGGTGCTCTCTGCACCTGCCTTCTCCCTTTCAAGTACCACTGCGCAGAATATAGCCTTGCAGGAAGCAATGACGCGGATAGTCGTCTCGCAGAGAAGAACGTGCAAAGACGAAAAGATGTTCTTCTTTGCTCCTCCTCGTCGCCCAGATTGTGGTGCTGTACTGAAAGCCATGGCCAGCGAAAGGCTAATCCAGCAAGTGTTTCTCACCTGATGCATTTCGCTGAGGGAGAGCTGAGGAAAATCCTTGCACAGCACACTGCGGATGCGTGCAGTACACATGCTGAAGAGCGGCAAAACTCAAAGCCATCGCTGGGCTTCAGTTCTGTCCAGACGGCAGAAGGCGAAGAACGAAGCAGCTGGGCACCGCGTTAACGTACTCAGTGGACCGAATTTCAAATGTCCAGCCAAGAGCTGCTTCACAAGCAGATTCAGCTGAGAATGCTCTGGATGGTTCACAAAGTAAGGCGTAGCCGTTGCACTCTATCACACTATCAGGCCAGAAGAAGTTTCTTACACCTTCAATGCTGCAGAGTCCATGCAGCTGGAGCACACGCAGTAGGACGCGTCCAGATAGACGGCGTTCTTCAAGTACCCCCCTCCTCCAAGCAGCCTTGAAACTGAGCACAACACACTGCGGCTCGGGAGCTTCCTTCTCAGATAGACGTGCCGTCACGTTATTCACTCTCGCAGCTCCGTTGCCCACTAGCAGCAGGTGCTACCAAAGCAAAATGCTCCAGAAGTAAAAAGCACTGCTGAGCAAACCTTTTCCTTTGCCTCACGTAAAGCACTGTAAACTGTCCGCTGCACTCTTTATTTCCATTCTCCGCTGCATCTACCACTGTCATCTCTGCATCTCGAAGCATAAAGCTCGGCACAATTCTTCCCAGGGAAAGCTGGAAGAGAAATAGGTAGCAGCACAAGTAGCTGCAAGTGGAACTTTTGTTTTCAACTGCTAACGTGAATCCGCAAAGAAGCGAGCGGCAGCCACGCTTCTTCTTGCAGCCTGTGCGATGCGCACACCAGCTCGGTGCTCTGCGCCCTCATTCGTATGCTCTTCGTACCATGTCGCGCTTTTCATTCTGCCGGAGTCGAAGCGTCGTCTATTTCTCGCCTGAGAGCACGGTGCCGGCAGAGAAACGCTCCGGGCTTCTGCCTCTGCCGAAACACGCCTGGGCTATCCCTCTCAGCCTTAAGTAGCACAAAATGCTGTCTGCGTTGTGGTCTTAATCTTAAGGGAAAGATTCTCGGCTTCGGCTAGCACAGAGAACTTTGCTGGGACAATACATGTGTTTTATTATCCTTTCTCGCAAGAAGACTATGGTGCTTCTTTGGAACTGTTGGCCAGTGTAAGGCTAATCCAGCAAGTGCTTCTCTCCTGACACATTTCTCTGAGCGAGAGCTTCGGCGGACAGTTGGGCTCTGCGAAGCAGAAAGTCTGTGCTTGCACGTAGCGCTGAGGAGAATCTGTGCACAGCGCGCTCTGGATGCGTGCAGTACACACACTAAAGAGAGCCAAAGCTCAATGTCTCAGTTCTGTCCAGCGCCGGAAATTGAGAAGAACGCAGCCCCAGAGCTCTGGGCTGGAGTGTGCGATGGTTATGAGCTGTGCCGCTCTTCTGCGTGTCTACTGCACGCATCCATAGTGTACAGTGCAAGGATTTTCCTCAGCTCTAGAAGGGAAGCACATGCTAGATTAGCCATTCGTTAGCCCGCGCTTTCAGTAGAGCACCACAATCTGGGCGACGAGGAAAAGCAAAGAAGAACATCTTTTCGTCTTTGCACGATCTTCTCTGCGAGACATCTCTCCACGTCTTTGCTTCCTGCAAGGCTGTAAGGTGCGCGGTGGTACTTGGAAGGGAGAAGGCAGGTGCAGAGAGCACCGCGATCTGACGGCGCTCTGCAGGCTGTAAAGGAAAGAAAGCTACCACTTGAATATGGTGCAAATACCAATTTCCACGCGTCGCGGGTAAGCTCCGGGTAAGCTTGGTGACCTAAAACTGGGCGCTGAGTGAGACGTAACCGAGAATCTTTCCCTTTGCATTCCGGCTCCAACGCAAACAGAATGTGATGCTACTTAGCGCTGCGAAGGAAAGTGCATAGCCCTGGTGTGTTTGGGAAGAATCAGCAGCCTGGAGCGTTTTTCTGGAGCCTTTCTCCGCTGGCACCGTGCTCTCTGGGCGAGAAGTAGACGACGCTTCGACTCCGGCAGAATGAAAGCGCGACATGGTACGAAGAGCATTAAAGAATGAGGGCAGAGCACCGAGCTGGTGTGTGCATCGCACAGGCTGCAAGAGGAAGCCTGGCTGTCACTCGCTTGTTTCCGGATTCACGTTAGCGTTTTAAAACAGAAAGTTCCACTTGCAGCTACTTGTGCTGCTGCCTATTTCTCTTCCAGCGTTCCCTGGGAGGAATTGTGCCGAGCTTTATGCTTCGAGATGCAGAGATAACAGTGGTAGATGCGGCGGAGAATGGAAATACAGAGCACAGCGGACAGTTTATGGTGCTTTACGTGAGGCAAGGGAAAGTGCAGCCCGGCAGTGCTTTTTACTTCTGGAGCATTTTGCTTTGGTAGCAGCTGCTGCAAGTGGGCAACGGAGCTGCGAGAGTGAATAACGTGACGGCACGTCTATCTGAGAAGGAAGCTCCCGAGCCGCAGTGTGTTGTGCTCAGTTTCAAGGCTGCTTGGAGGAGGGGGGTACTTGAAGAACGCCGTCTATCTGGACGCGTCCTACTGCGTGTGCTCCAGCTGCATGGACTCTGCAGCATTGAAGGTGTAGGATACTGCTTCTGGCCAGGTAGTGTGATGAATGGAAACGGCTGCGCCTTACTTTGTGAAGCAGCCAGAGCATTCTCAGCTGAATCTGCTTATGAAGCAGCTTTTGGCTGGACATTTGAAATTCGGTCCACTGAGTACGTTAACGCGGTGCCCAGTTGCTTCGTTCTTTGCCTTCTGCCGTCTGGACAAAACTGAAGCCCAGCGATGGCTTTGCGTTTTGGCGCTCTTCAGCGCGAACACTGCACGCATCCACAGTGTGCTGTGCACGGATTTTCCTCAGCTCGACGTACAATCATTTTCTTGCTGTTTCCAGAGTCTAAACTCTTCGTGAAACTCTCGCTCAGCGAGATGCGTCAGGAATGAGGCACTTGCTGGATGAGCTTTTCGCTAGCCAAGACTTTCAATACAGCACCACAATTCAGGCAAGAAGCAGGAGAAAGGAAGATCATCCTTTCGTCCTTCCACGTTCTTCTCTGCGAGATGACTACCCGTGTCTTTGCTTCCTGCAAGGCTGTAAGAGGCGCGGTAGTACTTAGAACTGAGAAGGCAGGTGCAGAGAGCACGGCGGTCTGACGGTGCTCTGCAGGCTGTAAAGGAAAGACGGCAGCCACTTGAATGTGGTGCAAACACAAGTTTCCACGCGTCGAGGGCAAGCTCTGGGCGTGCTGGTTGACCTAAAACTGTTCTCTGGGCGGGACATAGCAGAGAATCTTTCCCTTTCCATTTGGACGACAAGAAAGACCGAAAGTGCTGCTGTATGTCGCTGCGAGGGAAAGTGCATAGACCAGGCGTGTGTCGGCAGAAGCAGTCGGCTGGGGCATTTCGCTGCCGGCACCGTGCTCTCTGGGCGAGAAGTAGACGACGCTTCGACTCCGGCTGAATGAAAGAGCGACATGGGTACTAAAGAGGCCGAACGAAGGCGCAGAGCACCGGACTCGTGTCCGCAGCGTACAAACTGAGAAAGGAGCGTGGCTAGCACTCGCCTGCCTGCCCAATTCACGTTAGCATTGAGAAGGAGGAAGTTCAACGACAACTACTTCCTTGTGCTACTACTTATCCTTCTTCCAACCATCCTTGGAAACTTTGGCGCTTAACTTTAGGCTTCGAGATGCAGCAAACACAGTGGTCGCTTCCAAGGAGAGGGGAAGTAGAGAGTGCAGCGGGGAGTTTAGGTGGCTTTACGTAAGGCAAGGGGAAGGTGCAGCCCAGCATTGGCTTTTTCTTCTAGTTCTTTTCTTCAGGAGAGCAGCTAGCAAGCAGGCTGCGAGAGGCAACAATGGGATGGCTCGTCTGTCGGAGAAGCCGCAGTCTACAGTGCTGCAGACTGCTGTGCACAGTTTTAATGCTGCTGTAAGTACACGGTACTTTTGGAACGTCTTCTCTCCTGACTCTCCCATCTCTGGGAGCTCTAGCTGCTTGAACCTGGCCACACTGAAGGTGTGTGGACGTGGTTGCGCTGCGAGTATCAAGTCTTCCAGAGAAGAGGGATAGTCAAGAAATGCTTTCTCACCTGGCCTATCTCTCAGTCCGAACTGTGGCTGCAAACGCTGCGCTGCAAGGGTGGACTTACCCACTTGGAGAGAATGTGATGATGCTCTAGATATAGTTGCGAAGGAAAGTGCTGCTCACTGGAATGTTTCGCCTAGTTCACAGACTTTAAAAGGACTAGGAAGGCCAACGCCTTGTTTTAGCACTTGTTCTCTGCGTGCAGCTGCTGGATGTTTGGAAGGGCTTTGGGATCCGCCAGAGGTGGAGGGTACGATGCTACAGAGAGCTTGAAGGAAAGCGCCTATCTCCAGGGCCTTTGATGCAGTTCAGCGGGTGCGAGTGGCATGTTGAGCATGTTCATGATGGCACAGAAAAGGTTCTGAAAGAAAGAGGCCGTGCTGAAACTGCCTTTACTTTTGCCGCGTAGAAACTGCTCAGCCAACAATGAAAAGATTCGTCTTGCTTCCCCCCTACGCGCAGGGTTACATCCTTTTATGTCTCCAAGAGGCAGGATGCACAGCGGAGCTCTTCCACCAACTGCTTCCACACGACTGGGGCCGCGCCAGCCAAGAGCTTTTTGCCGGGCACTGTCAGCGCTCATGGAAATAACCACACGACGGCGCTGCAGACTTGCAAAAGAAGGCCAAGCACCTGGCCCAGCTCGAAACCACCCCAAGGGCAGACAGAGGCAACTTGCAAACGGCCCTGCACTCAAATCAACGGTGTCAGGACAAAAAGGTTGCCCTCATCTTCCCCTTCCAAGAGCACACTCTTCTTTACACCACACCTCTTTGGCCCATACAAATCTTTTCCCTCTCGCAGATTCCGCCCACCAACTTGAAACCATCTGGCAAAAACAGGGCTCAAAACAGTGCCAGCTGAGGAAGATCTTGCTGCCTACAACTTCACCTGCACCCCTCAAACTAGCAGCACACACGCTGTTCTCAGCACTCTCCTTCTCAGCTCTAGGTACCATCCTAAGCCTTCCCTCTCCCAGAGTCAGGATCCAAAGGCAACGGCACCAGGGACTGCTCACACACTGAAGGCACCAGGACAAATAGCTTAAGAGCTTGGCCTTTGCATTCCCACTGACAGCTCAACAGCTCGAACCCAGAGAGAGCTCTGCCTGTTGGGAAAAGCCTTTAAAATCCCTAGGAGTACCTGATGTGCACATCCAAACCTGCCTTCCTTGCCAAAGAGAGCAACTACAAGCCCATCTCCAAAGAAACGGCATCCCCTCCTCCAAAATACAACACATCCAGCGACTGATCCGCCTCCAGTATTGAATATGTCCAACAATTGCCCCCACACGCACAGGGGCCAGAAGAGAAATGTCTTGCTGGACTATTCCTCCCCACAGTACCTTAACGTCTGCTCCAGCAACACTGGCACTATGTCCTTGCCTTCCCAAGGAAAGGCACTCCGAGTCTCTTGGCCTTGCCTTGTCTAGTTCTTCTTAAGGTACCCTTGCTCTGCTTCCTTTGCCTACGTCTGCCTTGCCTCGCACTGCCTACAACTTGCTGGCTTTGCTTTGCCCGGCCTACCACTCTTTCCCTTGCCTTCCATGCAGGCAAGGCGCTGCAAACCGAGTGCAGGCAATTGTGGGCAAGTCAAGGGAGAGGTAGGCAAGGCCAGAGCAGTGAGGGGAAAGCAAATGGAGTGGTAGACAAGAGAAGGTCCAGAAGTTAGAGGCAAGGCTGGCTGTAGGAAGGAAGGGCCACTGATGGGAAGGCCAGGCAGAAACAGGAAGGGCTCAGCAAGCCAAGGCCCTGGAGGAAAACAGGAGGCAGGTCATGTGCTGGGCATGGCCGTGCAAAGGAATGCAAGGCTCCAGAGGGCTAGCAGGGCAAGGCAAGGCAACTGTTGTGTTGCCAAGGCAAGGCCAGGCAAGGCAGGTGAGAAGTACATTCAAGGACTGCTGGTACACAAAAGTGGCCAGGACCAAGTGCTCTGTGTGGCCTTGATCCCGCGTGGGTCATCTCTCCTCTGTACCTAAAAGACTTGAGCTACCTGCTTTCCCTTGTATGCAAAAGAACTCTCTTTCTGGTCCCCGAGCTCAAGGGCAAAATGTGAATTGCCCCTCCAAGGTTCAAGACATGCAAGGATTGCTCCCAGACAAAGGCTGCCCACAGAGATGAGTGTGGCAACATGCGTCCTCCCCTGGTCTTCCTCTCATGGGATCCTGAAACACCGGAGATGCTTGAGAGCTTTGAGATTCCTCGGAGGAGCAGAAAGGGCAGGGCAAGGCCCAGAAATGTCATTGAAAAGGGGTGTTGAATTCCAGGTGGGGGAGGGGTGAGCAAGGTCATGCAAGGCAAGGGAGGGGTTCAAGGGCAAGGCAAGGCAAGTGGTGGCTTTGCGAGGCGAGGCAAGGCAATGAGGGTCCTAGAAGGAAAAGGAAAGGTGAGGCCAGACCTAGACGAATGTGAAAGGAAGTCAGGTGGGGGATGGGTGAGCAAGTCAGTGCAAGGCAGGGGAGAAAAGGCAGGTTGAGGGAAGGCTACAGAGGGGGCAGCAAGGAAATGCAAGGCATGGGGAAGCATGCGAGGAGTGGGTGCTGCCAGCCGGTGGGGATGGCAGGGGCGGGGCCACTGCTAGTAGCATGGTGGGGATGTGGAGGGGGTGTTAGTATGCGGGAGGTGTGTGTGTGTGTGTGTGCAGTGGAGTGCAGGGTAAGTGCAGGTGTGTGTGTGCGTATACGGGGGTTTTGTGCCAGGTGCTGTGCCGGGGAGAGCCGTTCCACCGCAAGGAAGGTGTGGGCGTGAAAGGAGTAAGATAGATGTGTCTTTACAAAGAGACCGTGTGAATCTCTCCTTAGACAAGGCTAGGAATTTACAGGGGGGGAAGTAACAGAAGAAAGTATTCGTTCTAGAAACTGTTACTAATCAACAGAGACTGTTGCTCAGCCAAGGCCCTGCTAAATTCCTGAACCTAGAGCAAGGCAGCAAAGACTTCCCAGCATTAGGAATAGTTTGGTTTTCTTCCTTTTCCATTCCAAAAGGGGAGTGCATATTAGAGGGGGGCGTAGAGTAGGCAGTTCCGGAAGTCTGTAATTCCCGAGTACCTCAGAGGGTGCTGTTGCCAGGAACTTAACATCAGAAGGGGGCTGCTTCCCGCAATCATTTGAGAGACTCCATGGCAAAAGCCCCATGGCCTCTCCCTGGAGTTGAAGAATGTTACAGGACTCCTCTGTCTCCTTTTTGGTGGATGAAGAAACTCAGAAAGCCACACTTCTGCCAGAACTCTCCAAGATGCCCCCTTTGCTCCCCGTGACTCCATCACTGCCCAGGAAGCTGTCTTTTCTACCACAGCAGTTTGACATACAGTTAAAAGTCGTGTGGCAGAGAAAAAAGGCAAGAATTGGTTTCCAAGGGATGGCAAACGAGATACCAGAACCTTTGGCCCTACCAATATTAAAGCAACTCCATTAAGAGAGTTCTTGCACTTCCTGAGGATTGGCAGAAGCCTATCTCATGATGTATGTTGCTGGGGGTCTTTTTAGACTGGCAAAAGGAGCTGTTGAAGGTTGCTTGATCTGTGCTAAAGCCAACAGCCAAGTTACAAAGTAACTTGCTAGAGGAGGGAGGCCTTGGGCTGCATGGCCCTTCCAAAGATGCCAGGTGGATTTTCCGGAGATGCCCCAAGTGGCAAGGCTTAATATCTTCTGGTAATCGTATGTCAGCTAGCAAGGTGGCCAGAAGTATTTCCAACTACTTCAGTAATGACAGGATCTGTTCTTAAGGCATTTTTGGAACAAATCATTCCAAGATACAGCATTGTAGAAGCAATAGATTCAGATAGGGGAACTCATTTTGCAGGAAAGATCCTTCAAGGGGTTTTGGCTTCTTTAGGAACACAATGGAACCTCCATAGGCCCTGGCACCCCCAGAGCTCGGCTCGGGTAGAAAACAATGAAGAGAGAAATAAACACCTTTTGAAGCTGGTAATAGAAACCAAGATGCCATGGGTAGGGCTTTGGACATTGGCTTTGGTGAGAATGAGGGCCCAACCCAGAAGAGAGATTCAGTTATCTCCCTTTCAATCGTTGTTTGCAATTGCCCTCCTGGTAAGTCTCCACCCAGTGGGGGGGGTAGAGGCAAGTGATGCATTTTTAAAACCATCTGTGGCCAGGATCCTGCTTCTTGTGAAACCCCTTCAACAGGAAACTCAGCTGGCGCAAGTCCGGCCTTTGGACTTTGCTGCTTTTAACATCCAACCAGGAGATTGAGTCCTAATTAAGGAGTAGAAAGAAGCGCCAGTGCTGGTGAAATGGCGTGGCCCATTCCAAGTGTCACTGACGACAGAAAACAGCCGTCAAGTAAGCTGAACACAGGTGAACCCGTCACTCTCGGGTCAAGGTCTCTGAAGCCTCGGAGATTTGCACATCTCAGCTGGAGGAGAAGGCCGGGAGGCCGTGACTGACACTCTGCAGGAGTGGGCCGGAGCAGTAGGCAGTGCTTCGACATCGGAAGAAGCCCCGCAGTCCTACCTTCAGACCGTCTGCTGAAATAGACTGTAAAGGCATCCCTCCTCTAGAATCTCCACTCACTTGGGGGCTAATACTTGTGGCCATTTTGTTACGTTAAGTGGTTTCTGTGTCTTCAATTGCCACAGGTGCTGCAGAAGACAACGGGAAAATTAGACTAGCTAATTAGATGACACTATTAAAACATTTTCCTTACTAATTCTACTTTGATATGGTCAGCTGAGTTTAGGCCAGGAGTGGGAGAATCAATTTGCAGCCTTAGGAGAAGAAGTAGCAAAAGTTTTTAACCTTAGCAATTGCTGGCTCTGTGGAAGGCCAGGAGGATCTGAAGAGTGGCCATAGTTGGCTAGCCCAGCTGAACCTAAATGGTGGGTCAATGTGAGGGCCCACAGTGGGATGGGATTTGGGGCCAAAGAAGGAAGTTCACGGCCACTTCATTCTTCTCCAACAGGCACTTATTGCCTAATAGGATAGGGCGTGTCTATGTAGGAAAAGGCAATTGTCAATTGACTTTCCCTCTGGGCTTGAACAACTGGGTTTGGACCCCCAATTGCCCTCCTTCCAATTGTTCCAAATATCAAGGCAAATGCAATCAAATACCTGTTCGGCTCACTAACAGTAGCTGCGTAAGGCGTTCTTATCACACTTACCAAAAATATTTGGAAGCCTGTAAAGCAATGGGGAGGGACAAGGGGTTTTTTTGACCACCTGTTTTTGAGCAGTCCCCACAAAAATTCCACAAGTAGAAGACATGTTGTTTGTGATTATCAGTGGGAATGGCCACACCGGATTGGAACTCAAAGCCTTTTAGTGAGTTCTGCTCCAAATCCAACCAAGCAGCTTGCAGATGTAAATGTAGGTGGGAACCCTGTGCGGGAGCTTGGAAATGCAAATGCTGGGACCCTTATGGTGGGGCAACTCTTGTTGGAGGACCGTTAGGCCCGGGAATCCTGCTGTATTTTGAGCCACCAATTGATGACCATGGGTAGGTTCCTTTGCTAATGGAACACGGGCTTTGAAAGGACAGTATTGGATTTGTGGCCAACATGCTTAGCTCAGGTTACCTCCAAACTGGTCAGGGATATGGTATATTTAGTAGACTGTTGTTCTTTTTGCTACTACAAGTTCTGGGAAATCGCTTAGGAATCAAAATCTGTGATGATTTAATTAGAGAAAAGCAGTCAGCTGATGCAGCCCTGGCTGGAGGGAGCACCCCAAAACGGGGAAATGATGAACGGCCAACAGAACAAGTTACCCAACACGATGGACCAGCCCCTTGGAAACCTAAGGAATTAATCCCAGATGCCTGGGAACCCATTTATCATTTGAAGGAGATAATTAGGTTACAAGCTGTCTCGGAAATAATTACCAACCAGCCAGCCACAGCGCTTGACCTTTTTGCTGAGCAACCCACTTAAATGAGGAAAGCGGTATTTCAACATTGGATGGTATTAGATTATCTGTTGGCAGAAGAAGGAGGAGTTTGTGGGAAATTAAATGACTCGAGCTGCTGTTTGCAAGCAGATGACAGCGGAAAAGTGGTCAAACAAATAACAAAGGAAATAACGTCAGCTCGTGGACCTGTCCAAATGTTGAAAGGATGGGAATGGGACATATTTTCATAGTTAACTGGCCAGCTATGGGCTAAATGAATACGATTTCTCCTCTTATATGCTATCGCAATTCTCATCTTTTTACCATGCTGGCTGCAGCTCTTTCAGCAGGTGCTCAAGGGGATGCCGCTAGCAGCCATGCCTACCTGATCCAGAAATGACTACAAAAGGACAGAAAAGAATGTCACTGCAAATAATAGCAAAACCCAAGAAGACTCCAGAAGAAAAAATTAAATCCATGGTAATTAAGGTTTGTAAAGACAAATACAGAGCAAATAAAAAGAGGAGGGATTAAAAGGAATGAGATGGATGAGTCTTTACAAAGAGACCGTGTGAATCGGCCTGTAGACAAGGCTAGGAAGTTATGGCTAGTGAAGTAACAGAAGAAACTAGGAGTTCTCTAGAACTGTTACTAATCATCAGAGACTGTTGATTAATCAAGGCCGTGTTAAATTCCTGAACCTAGAGCAAGGCAACAAAGACTTAAGAGCATTAGGAATGGGGTTCTTTTCTTTCTTCTCGATGCCAAGAGGGGGGTGCATATTAGAGGGGGGCGCATAGAGTAGGCAGTTCCGGAAGTCTGTATCTCCCGAATACCTCAGCCAGTGGGGAAAAGGAAGAGGGTGCTGTGGCCGGGAACTTGGCATCAAAAGGGGGCTGCATCCCGCAACCGTTTGACAGACGCCATGGGAAAAGCCCCATGGACTCTCCCTGTAGTCGAAGAAGAATGTTGCAGGACTCCTCTGTCTCCTTTTCGGATATAAACCTCAGGCATCGTGGATTAATTTTCCCTAACGGCAGCGACCTGCCCCGTGGTCTCCGTGCTCCTCTCCAGCCCCCCGGGACGTGTAAAATAGTTCCCAGCGGCTCCCACCGCGCGTTGCAGACGGCTGCGCGGCCCCGGGGCTGCCCGCAGTGCTCCCCTGCCCCGCCAGGGCTGCCCGCGGCCAGGGCCGGGGCCCTTCTCGACAGCAGCCGAGGGGCTGCGGAGCGGGCGGCTGCTGGACGATCAGCTATTTTATGCCGCGCGGTGCTGCCGCCTCCATCTAGCTCTCCATCACGCCGCCGCCCGCCTGGCGCGCTCACGCTCGGCCGCGCTCGCCGCCCGCCCAGCCTCGCCGGAAGCTCTCCCGCCCGTGCTGTGCCCCGGCTCCGCCGGCAGCTCGGCAGGGCCCGGCCGCACGCGTGCTGCGTGGCTCGGAGCAGCCGCGTTGCGCCGCAGGCGACGGGGAAGGCGGGGCGGGCCGGCGCCATCGTGGTAGCGCGAGGAGAGGAGCGCCCGGGCGGGGCGGCGAGCGGCGCGGCGGTGAGCGCTTCTGCTTCCTGTCGCTCGGCGGCCGCCCACGGCAGGTGCCGTGTGACCCCGCGGAGCGGCGGGGCCGGCCGGGCGGTGCGCGGCGAGGCTTTCGGCCAGCGGCGACCACAGCGAGAGGCTGCTGGCACTGCCCGTGCCGGTGGAGAGAGCGGGGATCCGAGGCCGGCCTTCCCCGGGCGACGAGGGGAGGCCGCCTTTGCCGCGCTGCCCTCCGTGCAGCATGTGGCCGATTCCGGCGAACCCGGGGTCTCCGCAGCGGCGCGGGCGGGAGGGAGTGGGGAGCGCGCTCGGTGCCGTGCCGGCCGCTCCCGGCCAGCGCTGCGCTGCGCCGAGGCGTTTTCCCGCCCGTCCTGGGAAGGACATAAGCGACACCGTAGTTGGAGCTTAGCTGTCAGGGGGAACAACTTCTCTCTGTGAAAAACGAAGTTCACTCTCCTGTGAGAATTTAAAGGGGTTTAATATAAAGACAATAAGAGACACATCAAATAAAGCAACGGGGTAACAGCCAGTTGCCTTGGCGCTCTGCCAAGAGCACACCTGATGCCAGAGGTCAGTCCTTTTTATACCGTTTTTACTGTCTGTTCTTTATTCATATTAAAACTTTTCCTGGAGCTGTTCTGCATGGCCACTCCTTGGTTCCGCCTTTTTAGAGCGTGCCTAGTCTTCTGCCTTGTGGTTTTATTTCTCTTGATTCTTGGGGTTGGGCCCGCTAGGCAAGAGTCGATGGTAGGGTGGATTTCTTAATTCTCCAGACAGTCAGGGCTGATTGCAGCTTTGGGCCTCTTCGTCTCTCCGGGCAGAGTGGTGATAAAATCTCCCGGACTCTCCTGGCCGCCCGTTCTCCGGGCGGAGTAGCCTTTGGGCCCTTTTGCTCCCTAGACAAAGTGTTGATTAGCAGCTTTTCGGGCCTCATCCTCTGTTCGTTTGGAGGTTATCTTACGTGCTCACACTTGCTAACATTCTTGCTAAAAAGAGAGAAAACTACATCCACACAGCAGAAAGCATTTCTAACGTTATATAATATCTACTTTATACTTTGCGAGAAGCTAATATAATATATGTTTATAACAATCCCCCCTTTTCTATTTTATAAATCATTTGGCTTGAGCAATAATTCTTTTTTCTTGGCTTCTAATGTCTGTTCGTTCTTTTCACAGATCAATTTGGCTTCTTCAAGAGGGTCTTTTGTATCACTTTGTCTTTTTAATACCATAATTTTTTGTGCTGTTCCAGACATAGCCAACTTTGGGTCAGTAGGCATTGCCACAACTTGCATGCCTTGAACTATGCTGGTGATTAGCCGAATAAAGCGGGGGATCAAGCAAGGGAGAAATATTAGACTAGCTGTAGCACATAAGAGGAAGAAACCTAGCTTCTTCCACCATTCTTTCCCCAATATGCCATCCCACCAGTTAGCAGACATCATTGATTCCCATTTTTGGACTGGTACATGGGCTATTTTTCTGATTTGGTTGGCCATATCTAGAACGGCATCCCCATTGTCATCAATTTTTAAACAACAGTCCGATGTATTGAACTTCCTGCACACACCGCCTTCTTCGGCCAGTAAATAGTCTAAAGCCAGCCTATTTTGATGTATTGCAGCTCTGGTTTGGCGTTGCTGGCTGACTATTAATTCCATAGCCCCAGCTGTTTCATTGGTTATGATTTCTACAAGAGCTTGGAGTCTGATGATACGATTCAGCATGTAAATTGGGGTCTGATATCCCCAACTTCCATCTTGTGCTTAGGTAGCTGGCCCATCTGTTTCTAATATTCGTTCAGGGGGCCATTCCTCATCTTTCCATTTTTGGAATCCTCCAATTAAATCTCTTTTCTTTCTTTTGAAGTCTTCATAGAGAGGTATACCTAATTGATCTCCCACTGGTTCTGGGAAAAGGAAAAACCCTGGTTGAATGATTCTTAGTGTACAACTCCCTTTCCAATGTGAAGGGAGTCTTGGGGATGCCCTTTTCCCACATATCCAAAAGAAGCCATCTGGTGCTTTCCAATAATCACCTTCTTGTTGATTTATATTCTCCCCAAATTTGGCTATTTCTGGGATTCCAAAATAAGGATTTTTCCTCGTGTCATTACACGGAAAGAGTCCAACTTCATGATCATATACACAGTCTTTTCCTTTTTTCTGGGCTCAATACCAAGTTGGTTTTTCTGGGACCCACCACCTTGAAGTTTTGTTACTCACTTTATAGCTTTTACAGGGAGTGTTTCCTACTTCATTAAGAAAGTTTATCCCAGTTCGCCAGAGGCATTCTTCCCCTATCACTGTTGAACTTAAAATCCACCCCTCAGGTCGGTTCCCCCCTCTTATATTTGTCCGGTTCCATTTAAGGAGTTCTACCGGGCCTACGCTGCTACCTTTCCGTGGCCATTCTTCTGTCATTAAAGCTCCTCCACAGACCCAACAGTTGGTTATGTTAAGTTCTTTACCTATCCTCTCCCCCAATTCCACAAACAGGTTTTTTCCTAACCTTGGGGTTTTTTCCTCTTTGTTGTTTGAGCTTTGCATACAGGTCCTGGCGTGGTGAGGTGAATATAGGGCGAGGTTGCTGTGCTGGCTTTGTATCTTTACTTACCACTTGCTCTTTTACCAAATCTTGGACTGTTCCCCTGGTGGCAGCTGTGGAGCAAATCTATTTTTCTCCTTTTGGACAATTGCTTCTTAGTCTGTTTCCACTTGTTCCTAAATTTTCTGTAATCCAATATTTTTCTCCTTTATGCATGCAAATACCTAATTTGGATGAGTCATAACAGTGACTGTTGGTATGGGTATGAGTAATAAGAAAGAAGCCCCGGTGTCTTTCCATGTAGAGCTTTCGATAGCATTTGTAACATGGTCTTGCCGGTGTCCCAAAAGGGACCAGGAGAAGTGACAAAAGAAGGAATAACAGAGGTCCGGCATGGCTTATACTCCCACCTCCCTTGCCTATGAGGTTGCAACCCATAGCAGGTGTATTGGATCTTCTCGGTGGCGAGTACAGTGGCCGACCCGGTCTTGCCCTCTATTTCCTTGTCACTTCCTTTGTAGCTTTTAGGCAAATTTCTTTTGGCACCTTTTTAACTGTAGTATCTTATCGTATCTTAGGTGTTTCCCATTCAACAGGCACTAGTAATTCCCATCTGCAGAGCAAAGTTATTGCTTTTGTTGCTTATGATTTTGTCTGGATAGGGGGTTGATTTTGTGCTTGACACCCTTTACAACTAGGGTGTCGACGGTGTGAAATGCCAATTTCCCTCTAGATTAATTACTTATATTTGACGTGGTTGGCATGCCCCGTGTTAGAATGATTCAAACAGGGTATATGATGTGGCACTGATGGAAGTTGTGATTCTCCCCCTTCTTAATACAAATCACAGG
Organism: Aphelocoma coerulescens; assembly: GCF_041296385.1. NCBI lineage: Eukaryota > Metazoa > Chordata > Aves > Passeriformes > Corvidae > Aphelocoma > Aphelocoma coerulescens. The sequence continues at coordinate 960,572 of NW_027183465.1, forward strand.
CTAGAATCAGGACATGAGAGTTCCCTGTTTGATCCAGTCCCAACCCTTCCTGTTTGAAGTGAGAATATTCTTCTCCACGATGTCCCAGAATTTGTCCAGGGGCCACTGATATAAATTTGGCTTTTACTTCTCAGTTAGGTGTGATTCTTTGCATATCCCTTGGATTATTTAGATTGTTCTAGCTCATTGCCACCTGGTCTCCGTTTAAGAATCAATTTGGTATCACCTGGTTTGGATATTACAGTCCACTCTTCAGGTTCTTTTACAGGTCCTTTGATTCTGCTGGCATGGATCTACCCTCGTTCCTTGGTCTGGATTGCGGCCTCAGTCATCAGCAGTACCTGAAAAGGACCCTCCCATTGTGGAGTCAAAGATTGTTCTTTCCATGTTTTTACTAGTACCCATTCCCCTGAATGGATATTATGAATTTTGAACTCCAAAGCTGTGGTTTGAGGGATCATTCCTTTCAGCCGCAAATTTTCAAGTGTTCTGGCAATTGCGGTGACATATTTTTTGACACTTACTTCTCCTACTTCATAAGTGGCTGTTTCATGTTGAGCAGTAAGGAAGGGTAATCCGAACATCATCTCATAAGGAGACACTCCCAGGTCTGACCTGGGCTGTGTTCGGCCTCTCAACAGAGCCAAAGGTAAGCATTTTACCCATGACATTTGAGTTTCAATCATTAATTTTGTTAAAGTTTTTTTCAAAGTCTGGTTCACTCTTTCTACTTGGCCTGAACTTTGTGGGTGCCAGGGGGTATGTAATTCCCATTTTATTCCCAAGGCTTGAGTTATTTGTTGTAAGACTTTGGATGTAAAATGTGTTCTTCTATCTGAGTTTATTTTATTAACCATTCCATATCTGGGAATAATTTGTTCCAGAAGGGTTTTGCATACTATGTTAGCTGTAGCTCTAGTAGCAGGAACTGCTTCTACCCAACAAGTTAGGTGGTCTGCTATTACTAATAGGAACTTCCATCTCTGTATTTGAGGAAGTTTAGTGAAATCTACTTGGATACTTTGGAATGGTCGCAGAGCTAACTCACGGCCTCCTAATGTTGTTTTTCTCATTATTTTCCTAGTCACTCTTTGGCAAGTTCTACAGTTCCCAGTTATTTGTTTTGCTACCCCAAAGATTCCAATACACCCATAATTTTTTAGAAAATGATCACACAAGCTAGCTTGAGTACCCCAATGAGTTTTTTGATGCATATCTTCTAATATTCTCTTAGTGAGTGGCTTATTAAGTAACTGTCTCCCATCAGGAAGTTTCCGTTTTCCAGATTGATCTTGTTCTCCCCCTATCTTAAATAATTCTTTTTCTTCTTCTTTACTAAATTTGGGGATTTCCAATTCTCCCCTTTCTGGGGTCAGGATTAACAGAATTGGTTCAGTCCCATTTTCTGCTGCATCTTTGGCTTCTTGGTCTGCTAGGTTATTCCCTCTTATTTCTGGGGTCATCCCTTCTTGGTGTCCTTTGATATGCACTACGGCTATTTCTTCAGGCAATTTTAATGCTTCCAACACTTCTGAAATCAGGCCTTCATGTATCAGTTCTTTCCCCTTTGAATTTAGTAAACCCCTTTCTTCCCAGATCTTTCCAAAGGTATGTACTTTGAATCAGTATAGACGGTCCCCTTTTTGTGTGCTAAATGCTCCAGTGCTCTCTTTAGAGCGTATAATTCACAAGACTGCGCCGACCAATTTGAAGGTAGTTTTCCTTTTTCAATGGCCTGCATATTTATCCCATCGACTAAGGCATATCTTGACATTCTTTTTCCTTGCAAGCATCTGGATGAACCATCCACATATATTCTTTCCTCTTCTAAGAGGGCTTGTTCAGCTAGATCTTCTCGAACTTTTGTTTGGTATTGAGTAATTTCTAAGCAATCATGTGCCAGGTCATCTTTTGGTTCTCCATACAGGAATTGGGCCGGATTGAGGCTTTTGCTTGCTTCTATAGTTAGATCATTACTGTCAATCAGAATTGCTTCATATTTTAATAGCCTGGAGTCTGTTAACCATTTTTCAGCTTTTTGATTTAGCACATTTCGGACCGCATGGGGTGTGTATACAATCAGTTTACTTCCAAAGGTGAGCTTACGGCTCTCCTCCACCAAAATAGCGGTAGCTGCTATGGCTTGAATGCATACTGGCCAGCCACGGCTTACTGGGTCCAATAGTTTAGCTAAATAAGCTATTGGTCTTCTCACCCCTCCCCATTCCCGGACTAATACACCATGAGCTACTCCATTTTCTGCATTCACATATAAATGAAAGGGTTTTTCTAGTGAGGGTAAGCTTAGGGCTGGTACCGAGGCTAGTTTCAACTTCAGTTTTTCTAATTTATTATCATCATCATCTTTGGTCCATTGTATATTGTCTCCCCCTGTTAATTTTTCATATAAAAATTTTACTGCTTGTGTATATCTTTCAATCCATAATCTGCAATATCCCAGTAGCCCCAGCAGTCTCCTAACCTCCTTTTTTGAAGAGGGAGGAGGGAGGGATAAAATCCCTGTAATTGTTTCAGGACTTAGTTGTCAGCTACCTTTGCTTATCAGGTGGCCGAGATATTTTACTTCTGATTCCACAAACTGTAATTTCCTTTTTGATGCCTTTAGTCCCTTTTCCCCAAGAAAATTTAGAAGCTTTATGGTAGCTCCTTTAACTTTCATTTCATCTTCTCCTGATATTAGAAGGTCATCTCCATATTGGATAAATTGTATTCCTGGGGGAGTGGGGAAGGTTTGTAGTATTTCTCCCAAGGCTTGCCCAAATAAATTTGAGGCCTCACAATAGCCCTGTGGCAGTTTAGTCCACCTCAACTGGTTCTTTTTCCCTGTGTTTGGATCTTCCCATTCAAAGGCAAAAATATTTCGGCTTTCCTCTGCCAGTGGGCAGGCCCAAAAGGCATTTTTAAGATCTACCACACTAAACCACTGATGTTGAGGTGGAATTTTGCTTAAAAGAGTGCAGGGATTAGGAACCATAGGGTAGCAGGCCCGTGTTCTTTTGTTTACTTCTCTTAAATCTTGCACTAATTTATAATTTCCATCAGATTTCTTTACTGGGAGAATAGGGCTATTATGAGGGGATTTACAAGGTTCTAGTGTCCCATCCTTTATTAATTCTTCTATCACTGGTTTTAAGCCTTTTCTCCCTTCTAAAGATATAGGGTACTGATGTACACAAATGGGACCTTCTTCTTTTTCAATTGTGACCCTTATGGGGTCAAGATCTAGTCCACCCCTATTCCCTTCCCTAGCCCAAACCTCTCTGTTAATTTTGCTTTCATCTTCTTGGCTAAGTTTAAACACTTTGGCCGTCATTTTCCCTTCTTCTGGTATGACTCCAATCCCCAGTTGGATTTGTAAATCCCTTCCCAATAAATTGCTGCCAGCCTCAGGAGCTAACAAAGCATCCCCTATCCCTATTTTTGTTTCCCCTTCAATAACCACATCTTTAATGACAGAGACCTTAAATCCTTCCCCCTTTGCTCCTGTTACTTTTACCATATCATTACTCCCTTTTGGAATATTCATCACACAAGTCTTTTCTGCCCCAGTGTCAACTATAAATTCCAATACTTCCTCTTCGGGGCCTACTTTTAAAGTTATCAAAGGCTCCAGATGGTATTTATCCCCCCAAAAATAGAGCCCATGATTTCCCTATTTTTCTTCTGTGCGTGTCTCTTGAAATCTTTTCAGATCCCTCCTCAGGTGGGGGCATTCTCTTTGATAATGCCCTTCTTCCTTGCAATAGAAACAGGCATCCCTGGGTTGTTCTTGGAATCTTGATTGTGCTGAGGTTTTATTTTTCTCTTTTCCACCATTTCTGAATCTGGAATGTTTAGGAGTGTTACCTGAGGGCTTTAGATTTTTTTTGGAAGGTACTCTCTCGCATAGTGGCTATCATGATCTTTGCTCCCACTTTGGCTTTTTCTTCATCCCTCCGGACATATATATCTTTTGAGCTTCCCTTACTAGGTCTTGTAATGGTTTCTCATACCAATCTTCTATTTTTTCCAATTTTTTTCTAATATCTGGCCAGGCATGAGTGACAAAGTGAACTCTTAGCAGGGCTTGCCCTGCTAGGGACTCCGGGTCTCTCCCAGAATATTGTTTCATATTCTTTCGGAGCCTCTCCAGCCACTCAGTCGGGGTTTCTTCCTTCCCTTGCTGCCCCTCAAAGGCCTTTCTGACATTTTGTCCTCAGAGTGCCCCCTCTTTTATTCCCTTGATTTTCAAATTACAATAATCATTCATATGTCCCCTCCCAGCTTCATCATTTTGGTTCCAGTTAGGAGGTGTAATGGGCATTTTCTGATCCCCGGGTGGACCTTGTTGGTTTTCTTTTCCCCAAATTTTTATTCCAGCAATTCTAATCATTTCTCTTTCTTCTTGGGAGAATATTATTTTCATTATTGATTGCATTTCTTCCCAAGTGAAAATGTTGGGACCTAAGAACTGGTCCAACATTTCAGCTGTACCTATGGGGTCTTCTAATAATCCTTTAATTTCTTTTTTGAAATTCCTAACCTCTGTAGAGGTTAGAGGAGCACTCACAAAGCCGCTTCCCCCTCCTCCCCTAGGTACTTCTCTTAACGGAAAGAAATGAATTTCTCGGCTTCCCTCTGTTTGTTTAGCAATGGAGGGCTTGTTGGGCTGCCTCGGAGCCTTAATGGCACCTCCTGTATTCTGGTATGGTGCTCCTTCGTTAAGAAGAGGGTTGATTTGGGAAGAAAGCACCGAACTCCCCTGGGGAGGAGGGGCAGATTCAAAGTCTGGCGCTGAAGCTGAATATTCTGTGGTGCAGAGGGTGGGGGTGGGGTATGGCAGTGAAGCCAGATATTCCGGAGCACAGGAGGCGGGCACCGGGGCTAAAGCCGGGTTTCTCAAGGCAGGAGAGGTAGGGGCTGAAGCCGGGACGTGTGACCTTTCCCTTGATGCAATTGAGGGTGCTGGGATTCCCGAGATATATGGGAAGGGTGGGATCCCCGGCATGGGCGGGGGCAGGGCTCCCCCCCAGCTCCATTGGGGCGGGAGGGCTGCCGGGGGAAAGGCCCCCGGTGCGGGCGGAGGGGGGGCTGGCGGGGGAAGCCCCGGAGCCAGGGGGAGGAGGGCAGCTTCTGGTGCTGGCGGCGGAGGCAATACTTCTAAAGGGTCTCAGCCTTTTTTCTCTTCTGTTTGCTTTTCCTCTGCGGTTTCTGATATTTTGAAGACTTTGGTTCCCAGAGGTTTTGTAATTCCTGTCCAGCAAGAAGCATATTCTCTCTCCTCAGGGTGAGATGGCTCTTTTGAATTTACAAATACATTTAGAGCCTGGCAAATCCATGCCTCATCAGACCCGTATTTTGGCCAGTACACATGATCAGATCTGATTTCCTTTTTTACCCACTCTTTCATGCAGAATTGAATCATTTTTACTTTCTCTTTTCCTTTTGTAGAAGGATCAGTTTCCCAGTTTGCGAGTTTGACCCCGAGGGGACTGTCTCGGGGTATATCCTCTGGCACCCTTTTATAATTTGAACTTAATTTACTAGGTTGTTGTCCCATTTTCCCAGGAGTTCTCTATTACTCAAAATACCAATTTATCCCCCCCTTTGAAATACTAATTCATTCCTTTAAAACACCAATCTTCACTGCTGTAAAATACTACCCACCCTTTCACAGTACAAAAAACACCAAAAAATTTATTAGAGCCCACCTTCCCCAAAAACAAAGTTAACTTCGAATTACACAGTTTTTCATTCACACATTCACTCTTTTTTAATATTTGTTCACTCACTCATTCCTACTCACAACAGAATAATAAGGTACCTCTTTCAAGTCACTTGTTAGTATCCACCCATGGGTATGATATAATCCTTAGGATTCTGGGTGCTCTTGGATTTCCCTCAACCCAGCATTGCTAGCATCCAAACCCCAACCTCTCTTGGGGTACTTTTAGGCCCTGGGTGCTCTTGGAGTTTTCCTCAACCCAGCATATGGGGGGGTAGCTCCCACTTTGCAACCCCTTCTCTGGGACCCCGTCCCAGTCACCCCCGGAGATTCTTTCACTCCGCTTATCTCTCGCTTTGTCTCCTCGCTGGCCGCTGTTCTCGTGAACAAGACGGAACGGCAGCACTCAGAGACTGCCACACTCGCTTCGCAGATCTGGGGGCAACCAGCCCACGTCTCATTCACACACGCTCATCTCCCGTAACCACCCCCTTTTTCTTTGGACAATACTTCCCAGTCCTGTTTCTTTTCCAGTGTCTGTGGGATTTTTGTCGAGAGCGCTCTCTTTCATTTGCTTTATTTTTGTGTCTTTCTTGTCCTCCGGGTGTTGCCCTGCTGCCACCAAATCACGCCAGAGGATGCTAAGCAAAGGTCCTGCCAACTTGGGCGGGAGGCGCCTTACCCTTGCTTCTTGAATCCTCCCACGCTTTTCAGAGGCGAGGTGTAGCTCCGGGACGAGCCCTTAATTGTGAAAAACGAGGTTCACTCTCCTGTGAGAATTTAAAGGGTTTAATATAAAGACAATAAGAGACACATCAAATAAAGCAACGGGGTAATGGCCGGGTGCCTTGGTGCTCTGCCAAGAGCACACCTGATGCCAGAGGTGAGTCTTTTTTATACCATTTTACTGTCTGTTCTTTATTCATATTAAAACTTTTCCTGGAGCTGTTCTGCATGGCCACTCCTTGGTTCCGCCTTTTTAGAGCATGCGTAGTCTTCTGCCTTGTGGTTTTATTTCTCTTGATTCTTGGGGTTGGGCCCGCTAGGCAAGAGTCGATGGTAGGGTGGATTTCTTAATTCTCCAGACAGTCAGGGCTGATTGCAGCTTTGGGCCTCTTCGTCTCTCCGGGCAGAGTGGTGATAACGGCTCTTGGACTCTCCTGGCCGCCTGTTCTCCGGGCGGAGTAGCCTTTGGGCCCTTTTGCTCCCTAGACAAAGTGTTGATTAGCAGCTTTTCGGGCCTCATCCTCTGTTCGTTTGGAGGTTATCTTACGTGCTCACACTTGCTAACATTCTTGCTAAAAAGAGAGAAAACTACATCCACACAGCAAAAAGCATTTCTAACATTATATAATATCTACTTTATACTTTGCGAGAAGCCAATATAATATATGTTTATAACACCTCCATTGGCGACCTCCTTTTCCCTCTGATTCAGCTACCTTGTGGTAGGTGCGATGGTGCTGAAGAAGGGTGGCGGCTTGGCACAGTTGCTGTCACAGGTGGATCTTTGAGTGGCATGTGTGAGGGTAGGAGGGTACGGCACCCATAGCTGAAGGCAAAAAAGGTCAGGGCATGTCATCAGCCGCAGTCGTGCTAAGTTGTTCATCTATGCAAACTGCTTGCCGAGTTGTTCCTTTCTTAGGTAATGGGGGCTTGTATCAACCAGAACTGCAAATGGTCAGTATTTGCAGAGAAGGTTACTTGGACTGTTGTTGAAGTGAGTGTAGCAGTTTCTATGGCATTCTGCAAAAAAAGTGACAGGTCTCCCTGTGTTCCCCAGTTCTTAACAAAGATGAAGTTAACAAACCCCTGAAAAGAGGTTTTGCAAAACTTCAGGGATATTTTCCTACTAGTACTGTAGAGACAACCATAGTCACCTTGTCTTTCCAAAAGTGAAGGTTCCCTATTTTTGTCCAAGAGCATCAAGTGCTTTTGATCAGCGTTTGTGTGCATGCATTAGCCTCGTTCTTGCTCTTCCTTGGAGAACTTTTACAATACTCACATGATCTGTGTAGGCTGCAGACTGCAGTGGTGAACTTCAAGGCTTCCAGCAGAAGGGAGATGCTGTCCACGTTTTGGATTCTCCTTAGCCTGAACCTTCAATGTCCAATAACGCAGCGTTTGGTGCTGGAGGCACTGACTCTGGCGTGCCCCTGGTCAGAGACAGTCCAGCTGCGTTACCTCCACGCGTCGCTGAAGCGACTTCGGGATCAGGAAAAGAGCTTGCTGGGCTAGCTAGCTGGCTTCTTTGCAGAGGGAAACACGGCAGGAGCCGTTGATGTCGGCTCACGTTAGCTCAGAGACAAAGGAAGAGAGGGGCTGTTCAGGTCTGGCTTCTAACAGGTTTAATGCGATAGGATGAGGATGAGGTCGGATTGATGGGAATCCGCTCCTCGGAGCCTTGTCCTCAGTTTTATAGGGAATTTGAAAACCCCCTGTAACTATTCCTGAAAAGACCTGCCTTGCTAAATTAGTGCCTTTTAAGTCTTGTGTCCCCAGGATAGAACAACAAACTCACAAAGATAACAGCAGTGGATCTACAGGACTTCTGCAGGCCTTCTGGACTGCAGACATCTCTGACCAAAGGCCACAGATGACGTGTACCCTGATCCTGCCGAACGCCCGTCCGCCCTGGACTCAGCTTCAAGGTTTGATTGATACTGGTGCTGATGTAACTATCATCTCCTTCTCTGCGTGGCCTCCCTCATGGCCTTTACCCCCAGTGGGATCGGCCATCACAGGATGAGGATGAACCACACAGAGCTATTGAAGCGAACGGCCTGTGACGGTGAAGGACTCAGAGGGGCACACAGCTACAATTAGGCCTTATGTTACTACCACTTCCCTTAACCTTTGGGGACGGGATGTGTTGGCAGCCTGGGGCATACGGATCGGGACAAATTTTTAGCAGGGGTCACTGTGCGCAAAGGTGCACAGTATCCTACACTGCCTTTGCAGTGGTTGATTAACACACCAATCCGAGTCAGACTCTGCTTAGTTAGTTGAATTAAGGGCTGTTATCATGGCTTTTCAACGATTCTCACAGGAACCTTTGAATTTGGTTACTGAAGCCGACTAGCAAAAGCTCGTATACAATTAATCACCTTACGGTACCACAAAATTCAAAGAATCCTGTTCTTCTGAATCACTTTCTCTCATTGCAATCTGCAGGCAAGAGACAACTGCCCTGGGCAAAAGTCTGGGTGTGGAATTTACTCACTAACCAGTGGGAAGGCCTGCGGGAACTTATGGTTTGGGGTCGTGGCTATGCTTGCGTTTCTACAGATACTGGGGTACGGTGGCTAGCTGCAAAATGTGTTCGCCCTGCCCTACGGCACCAGAGGCAGAACAGGCAACCTCCAAATGATGACCAGAACACCAACCATCCAAGTGGCCACCAGAATGTAGATCATCAGCCATCAGACTCTTCTGATGATGACCAAGATGTTGACCATCAGGCAGATGGTCCTTCTACAAGCAGAGACTGGGATGGTCCTTCCACAAGCAGAGACTGAACTTTAAATTTCTTGTTATGGAGTCAGATCGTTAAAGCCTTAAGGACATATTTAGAATTAATAACTGATGTAAATTTCTATTTAGGATTAATAGTGGAGTTGTTATCTTATCAAACAAAAAGGGGGAATTGTAGATACCAAAATGCTGCTAGCGAGGATTTTCTTGCTATTTTCTAAGTCTGTGAGAGACTTTTCTCTCTCACAGAAGAGGTAGCAGAGTATGTAAACAACCAAGCCACCTGCAACCTTGAAAAGTCTGGTTTATGGTCTAGTAGAAAAATATTTTGACAATGGATGGTTTAGGATTTTAGCCAATCACCCCAAGGGGGGGGCTGATCCTTTGTCCAATTAGACTATGAAGAAAAAAGTCTGTAAAAGAGTTTGTGAAATAATTAAATGAATAAATCTTGGTGCACAATTCCTGCCTGCTGGATCTTCTCTCCTCCTCCTCCCTATGGCTGCGGGACACAGTGATACACCCTAGGGCCCAGGCCTGCGGTAATAGACCACAATTACAAGTGAACTGCAACACAAGCAGCTAACACATTCCTCCTGTGATAAATGAGTGAACGATAAATTTTGTCTTTCGCATCTATCACTTTAACATTTAGAAGTGAGAATGTACTATGTAGAAATAGTGTTAAGGTAAAATATAGGTAAGTAAAAACAAGACTAGAGTAAATTGTAACTTCGAATGAGTGGTAACATGTTGGGAAACGTAGGAAGAAACACATGATAATAAATGTCCTTTAAGTTGAGAAATTACAGAGGTGGAAACCAAGACATCTTCAAGAAACAAAGAAGATAAACCGCATGCATCCCAGGAAGTCTGTTATCTCATCAAAACTCACACCTCCCAAAGAACCCATCAACTACAAATTAGGTTGGAGACTGAGGAGGCACCGGAGGGGGGTGCCTGCCTTCAATTCTGGAGCTACTCAGAGGACCGAGGTGGCAGTGTGCTGGCGTGTGCTGGCGCAAGGGGGCAGAGACGGAGGGGGGAAAGTTGAGTGAAGTGTAAATGACTTTCTGGGCTTAAGGACTATGTTTAAAGAAGTACTAAAGTTCACAGTAAAATGAATGGAGCCACGCCTCTAGCAATATTGCTAAGTGCTCCTGCACTGTGATATGCCTTTGTTCTACTAATAAATGCTCAATATTATGCTGCTGAAAATTCCGCTTGGGAATTCATCTTTCTCACTTCTTCCCTTAAAATCAGTTCTAAGAATTTAGTGTGAAATACATTTAGGCTTGGTCCACATTATTTTTAGTTCAAATAAACACATCTAAATTTTTTCCATCTTTCCCATTAAAGGATTTTGGTTTTGGCTCATTCTTTCAGCATTTTGCCAGCAATCTGCTCAATGCTCTTTCCTTAGGAATGAAAGCTGTAGCCTGATATTACAAAGTGTTTGGTGAAACCTTTACCATGACTCTCAAGTCGCAACATGCCAGATAATCACTGGTTTTCAAAGCTGCTTGAAGATAGAAGGAAAGCGTCAAAGGTTTATGCATGAATCAGCATCCCCTTGTCACAACGTCATGCTGCAGTGATCCTTGCAGAGCTCTAAGACTGGATTTAAAGGAGAAAAGCTCAATACTGGCTCCTGAGCCAGCAGGATGAAACATCCAAGATTGTACATATATTACTTCTGTGCTAAAACTACTGTATGAAAACGTCTTACCATTATGGCAGTTTTATAGTACTCCATAGGAGACATCTCTTTAAATGACTCTAATATCCTTTCAGTGCTAAAATTGAGAAGGGGGTTGATCCATAGTTAACTCATGTAAACACGAGTGAACTACTAAGAGACAGCAAATGTTAATCACAAAACCTAAGCAGCAGGATTCGCCTTAATCTTGTCAAGATAAGAGGAACAGGATCTTTTGAAAACCGGCACAGAGATCGCTGCATCAGCCACCGAAGAACTGCGCATGCTCCAGAAAGAAAGGTAAAAAGTGCATTGTGACAAAGACTACTGATCTTCATCAGAAAGACCCTCGAGGAAGAAGAGGAGCCTTCCTCAGTGCGCCCATCAGCGTACACAGCGCATGCATGGCACGTATGCTAATGATATTAATGACTTCCGAGAAGTAATTTCTAGAACCACTCCTATCCCAAGAATTGTGATGAATGTTCATAAATTTTACACATAATGCTGGACTGTATGGAGTGCTCTGTGTGTGTGTGTTAGGAGGAGTGATCCCCCATGCACCCAGCGCCGAATAAAGCAAATACCCGCTTCTCTGACTCTGAAGCATCTCTAGGCCTGGTTTTGGGCAATTCAAAATAGGTGAATACACATTACAACTACAGCTGAAGTTGTTGCGTAGGCAGATTGAAGAGGAAAGGATTTCATCTTCATCACTCTCCTTCTTTCTTGTTTTGACAGAATTAAGAACTTGTAAAAAATCTGATATCACTGATGCTCACCACTCTTCCAATTAGACTACGCTCACTTAGGCAACGAAGTCCAGAGCTTCGGATATCTCCCGCTTCTGCCCTAGGAATTGCTTCCAGTGCTGTACCTTTGCTCCAGCTGCGAAACCAAACCAGCAGAACCAAGGAAGTTCTCTCTGAATGAACCATTGCTCTTGAAGGCTACAACGGTAGTCATGGCAGTGAACACTGCTCTTCACTGGGCCATTCCTCTGAAAAAAAACCATGCACCACCTCTCAACCTAAACCGTTAAGCCTCCTGCTGATGCTGACTGACAAAGCGTCCAACTGCACTTAGATTCCAACAGCTACTTCCAATGACCTGTCAACAGAGCTTTGCAGACTTGCAACAGAGCAACAAACTAAAGGGGCTATGTTTCATGGCTGTTTTTCAAACATCATTGACTTATGTCCCTTTGCCAGCTTAAGTGAAGGTGGCCCATCCACCTTGGTCAAAATCAGCAGAATTTTGGCCCAATTTGTTGTTACGCAACACATCATGACACAATCTCTTGGTGTTGATGCAAAATTCCCACTGAAGTGCATGTCGTTACATGACTTAAGGCTACCTACTCACAGAGTGTCCACTCCACTGCCACACCCATTTTCTGGCCACCTTGAAATGACTGAGCTGTCTTACTGTTCCCAACATTCCTCAGGGGTACGTGACCACCATAGCCTCCCTTCTGAAGTTTAGGAACCTAAGTAGTACTAGCAATAGCAGTTTATCCAAAATCCATTTGCTCCATCAACAAACTCCGAGCAAGCGCTGAGAATTAGTTTCAAGACTTCTACATATATTTACAGGGAGCTTTTTGTTTGCTTGTTTGTTTTTAAAGCAGATGGAGTAGTGCGATGTTTCCCTGAGGCTACCAGGGCTGCGAGGCAGGCAGGCAGAGCCCTGGCATGGGTGGCACAGGGGACCCCGGGCGCTGACGGCTGCCACCAGCGCAGGCCAGCTCGGAACTGGCAGGCAGGGCTGCACCCCGCGTCTGCCACAACAGCTGCAGCTTCTGCAGCCTGAAACACAGCTGGCTCAGGGGTTCAAATTAAGAGCCAAAACCTTTTGCTGCTCAATTTGGGGCAGAGAAAGGTCATCACTTCTAGCATGGCATAAGCCTGCCACTACATTTCTGTGAAGGAAAATCACCTTGTTAGAGTGAAACTCCTGAGTAAAATACTGAAGCGCTTTCAGATTCGTATTATCTGACATTTCTGTGACCTTCTTTTATACCTGCATTGTTTCCTACTGCTGGTTTTGGGCACAAGTTCTGTGTACACTATTCTGGAAACAAAAAAATAACCCAAAACCAACACCCACTCCTCCCCCACCATCACTCCTTCCCCAGCCCCAAGCCTAACAAAACCAGCCTGCAGAATGTGCAGGATTTCAAATGAGAACAAGCATAGATGGGACATCAAAAGATGGATTCTCCTTAGACATTTGTGCATGCAGTGCTCTGCAATCAACTCCTAAATTCTACTCCTCGTACACCAAATATTTGTCTTGGGAACTCCTTGTTCTCCATTCCAACCCTTCTGAGAGGGTAATCGAGGAGTTACTCTACATATTTTAAGCACATGTTGCACTAGTCAAATCCAATGCACAGCATTACTTGACTAACTGAGGCGGTGGCAAGGTCAATTAAGACCTGTTCATGTCTTAATTTGGAGCTCTTCCAACTGCTTGAAAAGTGAAGCCTTGGACGTTGAAGGTTCAGGCTAAGGAGAATCCAAAATGTGGATAGCATCTCCCTTCTGCTGGAAGCCTTGAAGTTCACCACTGCAGTCTGCAGCCTACACAGATCATGTGAGTATTGTAAAAGTTCTCCAAGGAAGAGCAAGAACGAGGCTAATGCATGCACACAAACGCTGATCAAAAGCACTTGATGCTCTTGGACAAAAATAGGGAACCTTCACTTTTGGAAAGACAAGGTGACTATGGTTGTCTCTACAGTACTAGTAGGAAAATATCCCTGAAGTTTTGCAAAACCTCTTTTCAGGGGTTTGTTAACTTCATCTTTGTTAAGAACTGGGGAACACAGGGAGACCTGTCACTTTTTTTGCAGAATGCCATAGAAACTGCTACACTCACTTCAACAACAGTCCAAGTAACCTTCTCTGCAAATACTGACCATTTGCAGTTCTGGTTGATACAAGCCCCCATTACCTAAGAAAGGAACAACTCGGCAAGCAGTTTGCAAAGATGAACAACTTAGCACGACTGCGGCTGATGACATGCCCTGACCTTTTTTGCCTTCAGCTATGGGTGCCGTACCCTCCTACCCTCACACATGCCACTCAAAGCTCCTTGCGTGGAGCTCTCGCACCACCTATGACAGCAACTGTGCCAAGCCGCCACCCTTCTTCAGCACCATCGCACCTACCACAAGGTAGCTGAATCAGAGGGAAAAGGAGGTCGCCAATGGAGGGAAGTTGTACCCCCTGACAGCTAAGCTCCAACTACGGTGTCGCTTATGTCCTTCCCAGGACGGGCGGGAAAACGCCTCGGCGCAGCGCAGCGCTGGCCGGGAGCGGCCGGCACGGCACCGAGCGCGCTCCCCACTCCCTCCCGCCCGCGCCGCTGCGGAGACCCCGGGTTCGCCGGAATCGGCCACATGCTGCACGGAGGGCAGCGCGGCAAAGGCGGCCTCCCCTCGTCGCCCGGGGAAGGCCGGCCTCGGATCCCCGCTCTCTCCACCGGCACGGGCAGTGCCAGCAGCCTCTCGCTGTGGTCGCCGCTGGCCGAAAGCCTCGCCGCGCACCGCCCGGCCGGCCCCGCCGCTCCGCGGGGTCACACGGCACCTGCCGTGGGCGGCCGCCGAGCGACAGGAAGCAGAAGAGCTCACCGCCGCGCCGCTCGCCGCCCCGCCCGGGCGCTCCTCTCCTCGCGCTACCACGATGGCGCCGGCCCGCCCCGCCTTCCCCGTCGCCTGCGGCGCAACGCGGCTGCTCCGAGCCACGCAGCACGCGTGCGGCCGGGCCCTGCCGAGCTGCCGGCGGAGCCGGGGCACAGCCCGGGCGGGAGAGCTTCCGGCGAGGCTGGGCGGGCGGCGAGCGCGGCCGAGCGTGAGCGCGCCAGGCGGGCGGCGGGCGGCGGCGCGATGGAGAGCTAGATGGAGGCGGCAGCACCGCGCGGCATAAAATAGCTGATCGTCCGGCAGCCGCCCGCTCCGCAGCCCCTCGGCTGCTGTCGAGAAGGGCCCCAGCCCTGGCCGCGCCGGTGGCGAGGCGGCTCCGCAGCCCGCGGGCAGCCCTGGCGGGGCAGGGGAGCACTGCGGGCAGCCCCGGGGCCGCGCAGCCGTCTGCAACGCGCGGTGGGAGCCGCTGGGAACTATTTTACACGTCCCGGGGGGCTGGAGAGGAGCACGGAGACCACGCGGCAGGTCGCTGCCGTTAGGGAAAATTAATCCACGATGCCTGAGGTTTATATCCGAAAAGGAGACAGAGGAGTCCTGCAACATTCTTCGACTACAGGGAGAGTCCATGGGGCTTTTCCCATGGCGTCTGTCAAACGGTTGCGGGATGCAGCCCCCTTTTGATGCCAAGTTCCCGGCCACAGCACCCTCTTCCTTTTCCCCACTGGCTGAGGTATTCGGGAGATACAGACTTCCGGAACTGCCTACTCTATGCGCCCCCCTCTAATATGCACCCCCCTCTTGGCATCGAGAAGAAAGAAAAGAACCCCATTCCTAATGCTCTTAAGTCTTTGTTGCCTTGCTCTAGGTTCAGGAATTTAACACGGCCTTGATTAATCAACAGTCTCTGATGATTAGTAACAGTTCTAGAGAACTCCTAGTTTCTTCTGTTACTTCACTAGCCATAACTTCCTAGCCTTGTCTACAGGCCGATTCACACGGTCTCTTTGTAAAGACTCATCCATCTCATTCCTTTTAATCCCTCCTCTTTTTATTTGCTCTGTATTTGTCTTTACAAACCTTAATTACCATGGATTTAATTTTTTTCTTCTGGAGTCTTCTTGGGTTTTGCTATTATTTGCAGTGACATCCTTTTCTGTCCTTTTGTAGTCATTTCTGGATCAGGTAGGCATGGCTGCTAGCGGCATCCCCTTGAGCACCTGCTGAAAGAGCTGCCGCCAGCATGGTGTCACACATGGTAAAAAGATGAGAGTTGCTATAGCATGTAAGAGGAGGAATCGTATTCATTTAGCCCAGAGCTGGCCAGTTAACCATGAAAACATGTCCCATCCCCATCCTTTCAACATTTGGACAGGTCCACGAGCTGACGTTATTTCCTTTGTTATTTGTTTGACCACTTTTCCGCTGTCATCTGCTTGCAAACAGCAGCTCGAGTCATTTAATTTCCCACAAACTCCTCCTTCTTCTGCCAACAGATAATCTAATACCATCCAATGTTGAAATACCGCTTTCCTCATTTAAGTGGGTTGCTCAGCAAAAAGGTCAAGCGCTGTGGCTGGCTGGTTGGTAATTATTTCCGAGACAGCTTGTAACCTAATTATCTCCTTCAAATGATAAATGGGTTCCCAGGCATCTGGGATTAATTCCTTAGGTTTCCAAGGGGCTGGTCCATCGTGTTGGGTAACTTGTTCTGTTGGCCGTTCATCATTTCCCCGTTTTGGGGTGCTCCCTCCAGCCAGGGCTGCATCAGCTGACTGCTTTTCTCTAATTAAATCATCACAGATTTTGATTCCTAAGCGATTTCCCAGAACTTGTAGTAGCAAAAAGAACAACAGTCTACTAAATATACCATATCCCTGACCAGTTTGGAGGTAACCTGAGCTAAGCATGTTGGCCACAAATCCAATACTGTCCTTTCAAAGCCCGTGTTCCATTAGCAAAGGAACCTACCCATGGTCATCAATTGGTGGCTCAAAATACAGCAGGATTCCCGGGCCTAACGGTCCTCCAACAAGAGTTGCCCCACCATAAGGGTCCCAGCATTTGCATTTCCAAGCTCCCGCACAGGGTTCCCACCTACATTTACATCTGCAAGCTGCTTGGTTGGATTTGGAGCAGAACTCACTAAAAGGCTTTGAGTTCCAATCCGGTGTGGCCATTCCCACTGATAATCACAAACAACATGTCTTCTACTTGTGGAATTTTTGTGGGGACTGCTCAAAAACAGGTGGTCAAAAAAACCCCTTGTCCCTCCCCATTGCTTTACAGGCTTCCAAATATTTTTGGTAAGTGTGATAAGAACGCCTTACGCAGCTACTGTTAGTGAGCCGAACAGGTATTTGATTGCATTTGCCTTGATATTTGGAACAATTGGAAGGAGGGCAATTGGGGGTCCAAACCCAGTTGTTCAAGCCCAGAGGGAAAGTCAATTGACAATTGCCTTTTCCTACATAGACACGCCCTATCCTATTTAGGCAATAAGTGCCTGTTGGAGAAGAATGAAGTGGCCATGAACTTCCTTCTTTGGCCCCAAATCCCATCCCACTGTGGGCCCTCACATTGACCCACCATTTAGGTTCAGCTGGGCTAGCCAACTATGGCCACTCTTCAGATCCTCCTGGCCCTCCACAGAGCCAGCAATTGCTAAGGTTAAAAACTTTTGCTACTTCTTCTCCTAAGGCTGCAAATTGATTCTCCCACTCCTGGCCTAAACTCAGCTAACCATATCAAAGTAGAATTAGTAAGGAAAATGTTTTAATAGTGTCATCTAATTAGCTAGTCTAATTTTCCCGTTGTCTTCTGCAGCACCTGTGGCAATTGAAGACACAGAAACCACTTAACGTAACAAAATGGCCACAAGTATTAGCCCCCAAGTGAGTGGAGATTCTAGAGGAGGGATGCCTATACAGTCTATTTCAGCAGACGGTCTGAAGGTAGGACTGCGGGGCTTCTTCCGATGTCGAAGCACTGCCTACTGCTCCGGCCCACTCCTGCAGAGTGTCAGTCACGGCCTCCCGGCCTTCTCCTCCAGCTGAGATGTGCAAATCTCCGAGGCTTCAGAGACCTTGACCCGAGAGTGACGGGTTCACCTGTGTTCAGCTTACTTGACGGCTGTTTTCTGTCGTCAGTGACACTTGGAATGGGCCACGCCATTTCACCAGCACTGGCGCTTCTTTCTACTCCTTAATTAGGACTCAATCTCCTGGTTGGATGTTAAAAGCAGCAAAGTCCAAAGGCCGGGCTTGCACCAGCTGAGTTTCCTGTTGAAGGGGTTTCACAAGAAGCAGGATCCTGGCCACAGATGGTTTTAAAAATGCATCACTTGCCTCTACCCCCCCCCACTGGGTGGAGACTTACCAGGGCAATTGCAAACAACGATTGAAAGGGAGATAACTGAATCTCTCTTCTGGCTTGGGCCCTCATTCTCACCAAAGCCAATGTCCAAAGCCCTACCCATGGCATCTTGGTTTCTATTACCAGCTTCAAAAGGTGTTTATTTCTCTCTTCATTGTTTTCTACCCGAGCCGAGCTCTGGGGGTGCCAGGGCCTATGGAGGTTCCATTGTGTTCCTAAAGAAGCCAAAACCCCTTGAAGGATCTTTCCTGCAAAATGAGTTCCCCTATCTGAATCTATTGCTTCTACAATGCTGTATCTTGGAATGATTTGTTCCAAAAATGCCTTAAGAACTGATCCTGTCATTACTGAAGTAGTTGGAAATACTTCTGGCCACCTTGCTAGCTGACATACGATTACCAGAAGATATTAAGCCTTGCCACTTGGGGCATCTCCGGAAAATCCACCTGGCATCTTTGGAAGGGCCATGCAGCCCAAGGCCTCCCTCCTCTAGCAAGTTACTTTGTAACTTGGCTGTTGGCTTTAGCACAGATCAAGCAACCTTCAACAGCTCCTTTTGCCAGTCTAAAAAGACCCCCAGCAACATACATCATGAGATAGGCTTCTGCCAATCCTCAGGAAGTGCAAGAACTCTCTTAATGGAGTTGCTTTAATATTGGTAGGGCCAAAGGTTCTGGTATCTCTTGTTTGCCATCCCTTGGAAACCAATTCTTGCCTTTTTTCTCTGCCACACGACTTTTAACTGTATGTCAAACTGCTGCGGTAGAAAAGACAGCTTCCTGGGCAGTGATGGAGTCACGGGGAGCAAAGGGGGCATCTTGGAGAGTTCTGGCAGAAGTGTGGCTTTCTGAGTTTCTTCATCCACCAAAAAGGAGACAGAGGAGTCCTGTAACATTCTTCAACTCCAGGGAGAGGCCATGGGGCTTTTGCCATGGAGTCTCTCAAATGATTGCGGGATGCAGCTCCCTTCTGATGCTAAGTTCCTGGCAACAGCACCCTCTGAGGTACTCGGGAATTACAGACTTCCGGAACTGCCTACTCTATGCCCCCCTCTAATATGCACTCCCCTTTTGGAATGGAAAAGGAAGAAAACCAAACTATTCCTAATGCTAGGAAGTCTTTGCTGCCTTGCTCTAGGTTCAGGAATTTAGCAGGGCCTTGGCTGAGCAACAGTCTCTGTTGATTAGTAACAGTTTCTAGAACGAATACTTTCTTCTGTTACTTCCCCCCCTGTAAATTCCTAGCCTTGTCTAAGGAGAGATTCACACGGTCTCTTTGTAAAGACACATCTATCTTACTCCTTTCACGCCCACACCTTCCTTGCGGTGGAACGGCTCTCCCCGGCACAGCACCTGGCACAAAACCCCCGTATACGCACACACACACCTGCACTTACCCTGCACTCCACTGCACACACACACACACACACACCTCCCGCACACTAACACCCCCTCCACATCCCCACCATGCTACTTGCAGTGGCCCCGCCCCTGCCATCCCCACCGGCTGGCAGCACCCACTCCTCGCATGCTTCCCCATGCCTTGCATTTCCTTGCTGCCCCCTCTGTAGCCTTCCCTCAACCTGCCTTTTCTCCCCTGCCTTGCACTGACTTGCTCACCCATCCCCCACCTGACTTCCTTTCACATTCGTCTAGGTCTGGCCTCACCTTTCCTTTTCCTTCTAGGACCCTCATTGCCTTGCCTCGCCTCGCAAAGCCACCACTTGCCTTGCCTTGCCCTTGAACCCCTCCCTTGCCTTGCATGACCTTGCTCACCCCTCCCCCACCTGGAATTCAACACCCCTTTTCAATGACATTTCTGGGCCTTGCCCTGCCCTTTCTGCTCCTCCGAGGAATCTCAAAGCTCTCAAGCATCTCCGGTGTTTCAGGATCCC
Source organism: Aphelocoma coerulescens (assembly GCF_041296385.1). Lineage (NCBI taxonomy): Eukaryota > Metazoa > Chordata > Aves > Passeriformes > Corvidae > Aphelocoma > Aphelocoma coerulescens. Next base: position 980,385 of record NW_027183465.1, read on the forward strand.
ATGAGAGGAAGACCAGGGGAGGACGCATGTTGCCACACTCATCTCTGTGGGCAGCCTTTGTCTGGGAGCAATCCTTGCATGTCTTGAACCTTGGAGGGGCAATTCACATTTTGCCCTTGAGCTCGGGGACCAGAAAGAGAGTTCTTTTGCATACAAGGGAAGGCAGGTAGCTCAAGTCTTTTAGGTACAGAGGAGAGATGACCCACGCGGGATCAAGGCCACACAGAGCACTTGGTCCTGGCCACTTTTGTGCACCAGCAGTCCTTGAATGTACTTCTCACCTGCCTTGCCTGGCCTTGCCTTGGCAACACAACACTTGCCTTGCCTTGCCCTGCTAGCCCTCTGTAGCCTTGCATTCCTTTGCAGGGCCCTGCCCCGCACATGACCTGCCTACTGTTTTCCTCCAGGGCCTTGGCTTGCTGAGCCCTTCCTGTTTCTGCCTGGCCTTCCCATCAGTGGCCCTTCCTTCCTACAGCCAGCCTTGCCTCTAACTTCTGGGCCTTCTCTTGCCTACCAGTCCATTTGCTTTCCCCTCACTGCTCTGGCCTTGCCTACCTCTCCCTTGACTTGCCCACAATTGCCTGCACTCGGTTTGCAGCGCCTTGCCTGCATGGAAGGCAAGGGAAAGAGTGGTAGGCCGGGCAAAGCAAAGCCAGCAAGTTGTAGGCAGTGCGAGGCAAGGCAGACGCAGGCAAAGGAAGCAGAGCAAGGGTACCTTAAGAAGAACTAGACAAGGCAAGGCCAAGAGACTCGGAGTGCCTTTCCTTGGGAAGGCAAGGACATAGTGCCAGTGTTGCTGGAGCAGATGTTAAGGTACTGTGGGGAGGAATAGTCCAGCAAGACATTTCTCTTCTGGCCCCTGTGCGTGTAGGGGCAATTGTTGGACATATTCAATACTGGAGGCGGATCAGTCGCTGGATGTGTTGTATTTTGGAGGAGGGGATGCCGTTTCTTTGGAGATGGGCTTGTAGTTGCTCTCTTTGGCAAGGAAGGCAGGTTTGGATGTGCACATCAGGTACTCCTAGGGATTTTAAAGGCTTTTCCCAACAGGCAGAGCTCTCTCTGGGTTCGAGCTGTTGAGCTGTCAGTGGGAATGCAAAGGCCAAGCTCTTAAGCTATTTGTCCTGGTGCCTTCAGTGTGTGAGCAGTCCCTGGTGCCGTTGCCTTTGGATCCTGACTCTGGGAGAGGGAAGGCTTAGGATGGTACCTAGAGCTGAGAAGGAGAGTGCTGAGAACAGCGTGTGTGCTGCTAGTTTGAGGGGTGCAGGTGAAGTTGTAGGCAGCAAGATCTTCCTCAGCTGGCACTGTTTTGAGCCCTGTTTTTGCCAGATGGTTTCAAGTTGGTGGGCGGAATCTGCGAGAGGGAAAAGATTTGTATGGGCCAAAGAGGTGTGGTGTAAAGAAGAGTGTGCTCTTGGAAGGGGAAGATGAGGGCAACCTTTTTGTCCTGACACCGTTGATTTGAGTGCAGGGCCGTTTGCAAGTTGCCTCTGTCTGCCCTTGGGGTGGTTTCGAGCTGGGCCAGGTGCTTGGCCTTCTTTTGCAAGTCTGCAGCGCCGTCGTGTGGTTGTTTCCATGAGCGCTGACAGTGCCCGGCAAAAAGCGCTTGGCTGGCGCGGCCCCAGTCGTGTGGAAGCAGTTGGTGGAAGAGCTCCGCTGTGCATCCTGCCTCTTGGAGACATAAAAGGATGTAACCCTGCGCGTAGGGGGGAAGCAAGACGAATCTTTTCATTGTTGGCTGAGCAGTTTCTACGCGGCAAAAGTAAAGGCAGTTTCAGCACGGCCTCTTTCTTTCAGAACCTTTTCTGTGCCATCATGAACATGCTCAACATGCCACTCGCACCCGCTGAACTGCATCAAAGGCCCTGGAGATAGGCACTTTCCTTCAAGCTCTCTGTAGCATCCTACCCTCCACCTCTGGCGGATCCCAAAGCCCTTCCAAACATCCAGCAGCTGCACGCAGAGAACAAGTGCTAAAACAAGGCGTTGGCCTTCCTAGTCCTTTTAAAGTCTGTGAACTAGGCGAAACATTCCAGTGAGCAGCACTTTCCTTCGCAACTATATCTAGAGCATCATCACATTCTCTCCAAGTGGGTAAGTCCACCCTTGCAGCGCAGCGTTTGCAGCCACAGTTCGGACTGAGAGATAGGCCAGGTGAGAAAGCATTTCTTGACTATCCCTCTTCTCTGGAAGACTTGATACTCGCAGCGCAACCACGTCCACACACCTTCAGTGTGGCCAGGTTCAAGCAGCTAGAGCTCCCAGAGATGGGAGAGTCAGGAGAGAAGACGTTCCAAAAGTACCGTGTACTTACAGCAGCATTAAAACTGTGCACAGCAGTCTGCAGCACTGTAGACTGCGGCTTCTCCGACAGACGAGCCATCCCATTGTTGCCTCTCGCAGCCTGCTTGCTAGCTGCTCTCCTGAAGAAAAGAACTAGAAGAAAAAGCCAATGCTGGGCTGCACCTTCCCCTTGCCTTACGTAAAGCCACCTAAACTCCCCGCTGCACTCTCTACTTCCCCTCTCCTTGGAAGCGACCACTGTGTTTGCTGCATCTCGAAGCCTAAAGTTAAGCGCCAGTGGTTTTGGGGATGGTTGGAAGAGGGATAAGTAGTAGCACAAGGAAGTAGTTGTCGTTGAACTTCCTCCTTCTCAATGCTAACGTGAATTGGGCAGGCAGGCGAGTGCTAGCCACGCTCCTTTCTCAGTTTGTACGCTGCGGACACGAGTCCGGTGCTCTGCGCCTTCGTTCGGCCTCTTTAGTACCCATGTCGCTCTTTCATTCAGCCGGAGTCGAAGCGTCGTCTACTTCTCGCCCAGAGAGCACGGTGCCGGCAGCGAAATGCCCCAGCCGACTGCTTCTGCCGGCACACGCCTGGTCTATGCACTTTCCCTCGCAGCGACATACAGCAGCACTTTCGGTCTTTCTTGTCGTCCAAATGTAAAGGGAAAGATTCTCTGCTATGTCCCGCCCAGAGAACAGTTTTAGGTCAACCAGCACGCCCAGAGCTTGCCCTCGACGCGTGGAAACTTGTGTTTGCACCACATTCAAGTGGTAGCCGTCTTTCCTTTACAGGCTGCAGAACGCCGTCAGATCCCGGTGCTCTCTGCACCTGCCTTCTCAGTTCCAATACCGCCGCGCACAATACAGCTTTGCAGGAAGCAAACACGCGGATAGTCATGTCGCTCAGAAGAACGTGCCAGGACGAAAAGATGTTCTTCCTTTCTCCTCGTCGCCCATATTGTGGTGCTGTATTAAAAGCCTTGGCCAGCGAAAGGCTAATCCAGCAAGTGTTTCTCACCTGATGCATTTCGCTGAGGGAGAGCTGAGGAAAATCCTTGCACAGCACACTGCGGATGCGTGCAGTACACATGCTGAAGAGAGCCACAGCTAAAAGCAATCGCTGGGCTTCAGTTCTGTCCAGACGGCAGAAGGCGAAGAACGAAGCAGCTGGGCACCGCGTTAACGTACTCAGTGGACCGAATTTCAAATGTCCAGCCAAGAGCTGCTTCACAAGCAGATTCAGCTGAGAATGCTCTGGATGGTTCACAAAGTAAGGCGTAGCCGTTGCACTCTATCACACTATCAGGCCAGAAGAAGTTTCTTACACCTTCAATGCTGCAGAGTCCATGCAGCTGGAGCACACGCAGTAGGACGCGTCCAGATAGACGGCGTTCTTCAAGTACCCCCCTCCTCCAAGCAGCCTTGAAACTGAGCACAACACACTGCGGCTCGGGAGCTTCCTTCTCAGATAGACGTGCCGTCACGTTATTCACTCTCGCAGCTCCGTTGCCCACTAGCAGCAGGTGCTACCAAAGCAAAATGCTCCAGAAGTAAAAAGCACTGCTGAGCAAACCTTTTCCTTTGCCTCACGTAAAGCACTGTAAACTGTCCGCTGCACTCTTTATTTCCATTCTCCGCTGCATCTACCACTGTCATCTCTGCATCTCGAAGCATAAAGCTCGGCACAATTCTTCCCAGGGAAAGCTGGAAGAGAAATAGGTAGCAGCACAAGTAGCTGCAAGTGGAACTTTTGTTTTCAACTGCTAACGTGAATCCGCAAAGAAGCGAGCGGCAGCCACGCTTCTTCTTGCAGCCTGTGCGATGCGCACACCAGCTCGGTGCTCTGCGCCCTCATTCGTATGCTCTTCGTACCATGTCGCGCTTTTCATTCTGCCGGAGTCGAAGCGTCGTCTACTTCTCGCCCGGAGAGCACGGTGCCGGAAGAGAAATGCCCCAGCCGACTGCCCTTCCGAAACACACCAGGGCTATGCACTTTTCTCGCAGCGACATACAGCAGCACTTTCGGTCTTTTCTTGTCGTCCAAATGTAAAGGGAAAGATTCTCAGCAATGTCGGGCACAGAGAACAGTTTTAGGTCAACAAGCACGCCCAGAGCTTGCCCGCGACTCGTGGAAACTTGTGTTTGCACACATTCCAGTGGCAGCCCTCTTTCCTTTACAGCCTGCAGAGCGCCGTCAGATCGCGGTGCTCTCTGCACCTGCCTTCTCCCTTTCAAGTACCACTGCGCAGAATATAGCCTTGCAGGAAGCAATGACGCGGATAGTCGTCTCGCAGAGAAGAACGTGCAAAGACGAAAAGATGTTCTTTGCTCCTCCTCGTCGCCCAGATTGTGGTGCTGTACTGAAAGCCATGGCCAGCGAAAGGCTAATCCAGCAAGTGTTTCTCACCTGATGCATTTCGCTGAGGGAGAGCTGAGGAAAATCCTTGCACAGCACACTGCGGATGCGTGCAGTACACATGCTGAAGAGAGCCACAGATAAAAGCAATCGCTGGGCTTCAGTTCTGTCCAGACGGCAGAAGGCGAAGAACGAAGCAGCTGGGCACCGCGTTAACGTACTCAGTGGACCGAATTTCAAATGTCCAGCCAAGAGCTGCTTCACAAGCAGATTCAGCTGAGAATGCTCTGGATGGTTCACAAAGTAAGGCGTAGCCGTTGCACTCTATCACACTACCTGGCCAGAAGAAGTTTCTTACACCTTCAATGCTGCAGAGTCCATGCAGCTGGAGCACACGCAGTAGGACGCGTCCAGATAGACGGCGTTCTTCAAGTACCCCCCTCCTCCAAGCAGCCTTGAAACTGAGCACAACACACTGCGGCTCGGGAGCTTCCTTCTCAGATAGACGTGCCGTCACGTTATTCACTCTCGCAGCTCCGTTGCCCACTAGCAGCAGGTGCTACCAAAGCAAAATGCTCCAGAAGTAAAAAGCACTGCTGAGCAAACCTTTTCCTTTGCCTCACGTAAAGCACTGTAAACTGTCCGCTGCACTCTTTATTTCCATTCTCCGCTGCATCTACCACTGTCATCTCTGCATCTCGAAGCATAAAGCTCGGCACAATTCTTCCCAGGGAAAGCTGGAAGAGAAATAGGTAGCAGCACAAGTAGCTGCAAGTGGAACTTTTGTTTTCAACTGCTAACGTGAATCCGCAAAGAAGCGAGCGGCAGCCACGCTTCTTCTTGCAGCCTGTGCGATGCGCACACCAGCTCGGTGCTCTGCGCCCTCATTCGTATGCTCTTCGTACCATGTCGCGCTTTTCATTCTGCCGGAGTCGAAGCGTCGTCTACTTCTCGCCTGAGAGCACGGTGCCGGCAGAGAAACGCTCCGGGCTTCTGCCTCTGCCGAAACACGCCTGGGCTATCCCTCTCAGCCTTAAGTAGCACAAAATGCTGTCTGCGTTGTGGTCTTAATCTTAAGGGAAAGATTCTCGGCTTCGGCTAGCACAGAGAACTTTGCTGGGACAATACATGTGTTTTATTATCCTTTCTCGCAAGAAGACTATGGTGCTTCTTTGGAACTGTTGGCCAGTGTAAGGCTAATCCAGCAAGTGCTTCTCTCCTGACACATTTCTCTGAGCGAGAGCTTCGGCGGACAGTTGGGCTCTGCGAAGCAGAAAGTCTGTGCTTGCACGTAGCGCTGAGGAGAATCTGTGCACAGCGCGCTCTGGATGCGTGCAGTACACACACTAAAGAGAGCCAAAGCTCAATGTCTCAGTTCTGTCCAGCGCCGGAAATTGAGAAGAACGCAGCCCCAGAGCTCTGGGCTGGAGTGTGCGATGGTTATGAGCTGTGCCGCTCTTCTGCGTGTCTATTGCACGCATCCATAGTGTACAGTGCAAGGATTTTCCTCAGCTCTCGCTCAGCGAAATGCATTAGAAGGGAAGCACATGCTAGATTAGCCATTCGTTAGCCCACGCTTTCAGTAGAGCACCACAATCTGGGCGACGAGGAAAAGCAAAGAAGAACATCTTTTCGTCTTTGCACGATCTTCTCTGCGAGACATCTCTCCACGTCTTTGCTTCCTGCAAGGCTGTAAGGTGCGCGGTGGTACTTGGAAGGGAGAAGGCAGGTGCAGAGAGCACCGCGATCTGACGGCGCTCTGCAGGCTGTAAAGGAAAGAAAGCTACCACTTGAATATGGTGCAAATACCAATTTCCACGCGTCGCGGGTAAGCTCCGGGTAAGCTTGGTGACCTAAAACTGGGCGCTGAGTGAGACGTAACCGAGAATCTTTCCCTTTGCATTCCGGCTCCAACGCAAACAGAATGTGATGCTACTTAGCGCTGCGAAGGAAAGTGCATAGCCCTGGTGTGTTTGGGAAGAATCAGCAGCCTGGAGCGTTTTTCTGGAGCCTTTCTCCGCTGGCACCGTGCTCTCTGGGCAAGAAGTAGACGACGCTTCGACTCCGGCAGAATGAAAGCGCGACATGGTACGAAGAGCATTAAAGAATGAGGGCAGAGCACCGAGCTGGTGTGTGCATCGCACAGGCTGCAAGAGGAAGCCTGGCTGTCACTCGCTTGTTTCCGGATTCACGTTAGCGTTTTAAAACAGAAAGTTCCACTTGCAGCTACTTGTGCTGCTGCCTATTTCTCTTCCAGCGTTCCCTGGGAGGAATTGTGCCGAGCTTTATGCTTCGAGATGCAGAGATAACAGTGGTAGATGCGGCGGAGAATGGAAATACAGAGCACAGCGGACAGTTTATGGTGCTTTACGTGAGGCAAGGGAAAGTGCAGCCCGGCAGTGCTTTTTACTTCTGGAGCATTTTGCTTTGGTAGCAGCTGCTGCAAGTGGGCAACGGAGCTGCGAGAGTGAATAACGTGACGGCACGTCTATCTGAGAAGGAAGCTCCCGAGCCGCAGTGTGTTGTGCTCAGTTTCAAGGCTGCTTGGAGGAGGGGGGTACTTGAAGAACGCCGTCTATCTGGACGCGTCCTACTGCGTGTGCTCCAGCTGCATGGACGCTGCAGCATTGAAGGTGTAGGATACTGCTTCTTGCCAGGTAGTGTGATGAATGGAAACGGCTGCGCCTTACTTTGTGAAGCAGCCAGAGCATTCTCAGCTGAATCTGCTTATGAAGCAGCTTTTGGCTGGACATTTGAAATTCGGTCCACTGAGTACGTTAACGCGGTGCCCAGTTGCTTCGTTCTTTGCCTTCTGCGGTCTGGACAAAACTGAAGCCCAGCGATGGCTTTGCGTTTTGGCGCTCTTCAGCGCGAACACTGCACGCATCCACAGTGTGCTGTGCACGGATTTTCCTCAGCTCGACGTACAATCATTTTCTTGCTGTTTCCAGAGTCTAAACTCTTCGTGAAACTCTCGCTCAGCGAGATGCGTCAGGAATGAGGCACTTGCTGGATGAGCTTTTCGCTAGCCAAGACTTTCAATACAGCACCACAATTCAGGCAAGAAGCAGGAGAAAGGAAGATCATCCTTTCGTCCTTCCACGTTCTTCTCTGCGAGATGACTACCCGTGTCTTTGCTTCCTGCAAGGCTGTAAGAGGCGCGGTAGTACTTAGAACTGAGAAGGCAGGTGCAGAGAGCACCGGGATCTGACGGCGTTCTGCAGCCTGTAAAGGAAAGACGGCTACCACTTGAATGTGGTGCAAACACAAGTTTCCACGCGTCGAGGGCAAGCTCTGGGCGTGCTGGTTGACCTAAAACTGTTCTCTGGGCGGGACATAGCAGAGAATCTTTCCCTTTCCATTTGGACGACAAGAAAGACCGAAAGTGCTGCTGTATGTCGCTGCGAGGGAAAGTGCATAGACCAGGCGTGTGCCGGCAGAAGCAGTCGGCTGGGGCATTTCGCTGCCGGCACCGTGCTCTCTGGGCGAGAAGTAGACGACGCTTCGACTCCGGCTGAATGAAAGAGCGACATGGGTACTAAAGAGGCCGAACGAAGGCGCAGAGCACCGGACTCGTGTCCGCAGCGTACAAACTGAGAAAGGAGCGTGGCTAGCACTCGCCTGCCTGCCCAATTCACGTTAGCATTGAGAAGGAGGAAGTTCAACGACAACTACTTCCTTGTGCTACTACTTATCCCTCTTCCAACCATCCCCAAAACCACTGGCGCTTAACTTTAGGCTTCGAGATGCAGCAAACACAGTGGTCGCTTCCAAGGAGAGGGGAAGTAGAGAGTGCAGCGGGGAGTTTAGGTGGCTTTACGTAAGGCAAGGGGAAGGTGCAGCCCAGCATTGGCTTTTTCTTCTAGTTCTTTTCTTCAGGAGAGCAGCTAGCAAGCAGGCTGCGAGAGGCAACAATGGGATGGCTCGTCTGTCGGAGAAGCCGCAGTCTACAGTGCTGCAGACTGCTGTGCACAGTTTTAATGCTGCTGTAAGTACACGGTACTTTTGGAACGTCTTCTCTCCTGACTCTCCCATCTCTGGGAGCTCTAGCTGCTTGAACCTGGCCACACTGAAGGTGTGTGGACGTGGTTGCGCTGCGAGTATCAAGTCTTCCAGAGAAGAGGGATAGTCAAGAAATGCTTTCTCACCTGGCCTATCTCTCAGTCCGAACTGTGGCTGCAAACGCTGCGCTGCAAGGGTGGACTTACCCACTTGGAGAGAATGTGATGATGCTCTAGATATAGTTGCGAAGGAAAGTGCTGCTCACTGGAATGTTTCGCCTAGTTCACAGACTTTAAAAGGACTAGGAAGGCCAACGCCTTGTTCTAGCACTTGTTCTCTGCGTGCAGCTGCTGGATGTTTGGAAGGGCTTTGGGATCCGCCAGAGGTGGAGGGTACGATGCTACAGAGAGCTTGAAGGAAAGCGCCTATCTCCAGGGCCTTTGATGCAGTTCAGCGGGTGCGAGTGGCATGTTGAGCATGTTCATGATGGCACAGAAAAGGTTCTGAAAGAAAGAGGCCGTGCTGAAACTGCCTTTACTTTTGCCGCTTAGAAACTGCTCAGCCAACAATGAAAAGATTCGTCTTGCTTCCCCCCTACGCGCAGGGTTACATCCTTTTATGTCTCCAAGAGGCAGGATGCACAGCAGAGCTCTTCCACCAACTGCTTCCACACGACTGGGGCCGCGCCAGCCAAGCGCTTTTTGCCGGGCACTGTCAGCGCTCATGGAAACAACCACACGACGGCGCTGCAGACTTGCAAAAGAAGGCCAAGCACCTGGCCCAGCTCGAAACCACCCCAAGGGCAGACAGAGGCAACTTGCAAACGGCCCTGCACTCAAATCAACGGTGTCAGGACAAAAAGGTTGCCCTCATCTTCCCCTTCCAAGAGCACACTCTTCTTTACACCACACCTCTTTGGCCCATACAAATCTTTTCCCTCTCGCAGATTCCGCCCACCAACTTGAAACCATCTGGCAAAAACAGGGCTCAAAACAGTGCCAGCTGAGGAAGATCTTGCTGCCTACAACTTCACCTGCACCCCTCAAACTAGCAGCACACACGCTGTTCTCAGCACTCTCCTTCTCAGCTCTAGGTACCATCCTAAGCCTTCCCTCTCCCAGAGTCAGGATCCAAAGGCAACGGCACCAGGGACTGCTCACACACTGAAGGCACCAGGACAAATAGCTTAAGAGCTTGGCCTTTGCATTCCCACTGACAGCTCAACAGCTCGAACCCAGAGAGAGCTCTGCCTGTTGGGAAAAGCCTTTAAAATCCCTAGGAGTACCTGATGTGCACATCCAAACCTGCCTTCCTTGCCAAAGAGAGCAACTACAAGCCCATCTCCAAAGAAACGGCATCCCCTCCTCCAAAATACAACACATCCAGCGACTGATCCGCCTCCAGTATTGAATATGTCCAACAATTGCCCCCACACGCACAGGGGCCAGAAGAGAAATGTCTTGCTGGACTATTCCTCCCCACAGTACCTTAACATCTGCTCCAGCAACACTGGCACTATGTCCTTGCCTTCCCAAGGAAAGGCACTCCGAGTCTCTTGGCCTTGCCTTGTCTAGTTCTTCTTAAGGTACCCTTGCTCTGCTTCCTTTGCCTGCGTCTGCCTTGCCTCGCACTGCCTACAACTTGCTGGCTTTGCTGTGCCCGGCCTACCACTCTTTCCCTTGCCTTCCATGCAGGCAAGGCGCTGCAAACCGAGTGCAGGCAATTGTGGGCAAGTCAAGGGAGAGGTAGGCAAGGCCAGAGCAGTGAGGGGAAAGCAAATGGAGTGGTAGACAAGAGAAGGTCCAGAAGTTAGAGGCAAGGCTGGCTGTAGGAAGGAAGGGCCACTGATGGGAAGGCCAGGCAGAAACAGGAAGGGCTCAGCAAGCCAAGGCCCTGGAGGAAAACAGTAGGCAGGTCATGTGCTGGGCATGGCCGTGCAAAGGAATGCAAGGCTCCAGAGGGCTAGCAGGGCAAGGCAAGGCAAGTGTTGTGTTGCCAAGGCAAGGCCAGGCAAGGCAGGTGAGAAGTACATTCAAGGACTGCTGGTGCACAAAAGTGGCCAGGACCAAGTGCTCTGTGTGGCCTTGATCCCGCGTGGGTCATCTCTCCTCTGTACCTAAAAGACTTGAGCTACCTGCTTTCCCTTGTATGCAAAAGAACTCTCTTTCTGGTCCCCGAGCTCAAGGGCAAAATGTGAATTGCCCCTCCAAGGTTCAAGACATGCAAGGATTGCTCCCAGACAAAGGCTGCCCACAGAGATGAGTGTGGCAACATGCGTCCTCCCCTGGTCTTCCTCTCATGGGATCCTGAAACACCGGAGATGCTTGAGAGCTTTGAGATTCCTCGGAGGAGCAGAAAGGGCAGGGCAAGGCCCAGAAATGTCATTGAAAAGGGGTGTTGAATTCCAGGTGGGGGAGGGGTGAGCAAGGTCATGCAAGGCAAGGGAGGGGTTCAAGGGCAAGGCAAGGCAAGTGGTGGCTTTGCGAGGCGAGGCAAGGCAATGAGGGTCCTAGAAGGAAAAGGAAAGGTGAGGCCAGACCTAGACGAATGTGAAAGGAAGTCAGGTGGGGGATGGGTGAGCAAGTCAGTGCAAGGCAGGGGAGAAAAGGCAGGTTGAGGGAAGGCTACAGAGGGGGCAGCAAGGAAATGCAAGGCATGGGGAAGCATGCGAGGAGTGGGTGCTGCCAGCCGGTGGGGATGGCAGGGGCGGGGCCACTGCAAGTAGCATGGTGGGGATGTGGAGGGGGTGTTAGTATGCGGGAGGTGTGTGTGTGTGTGTGTGCAGTGGAGTGCAGGGTAAGTGCAGGTGTGTGTGTGCGTATACGGGGGTTTTGTGCCAGGTGCTGTGCCGGGGAGAGCCGTTCCACCGCAAGGAAGGTGTGGGAGTGAAAGGAGTAAGATAGATGTGTCTTTACAAAGAGACCGTGTGAATCTCTCCTTAGACAAGGCTAGGAATTTACAGGGGGGGAAGTAACAGAAGAAAGTATTCGTTCTAGAAACTGTTACTAATCAACAGAGACTGTTGCTCAGCCAAGGCCCTGCTAAATTCCTGAACCTAGAGCAAGGCAGCAAAGACTTCCCAGCATTAGGAATAGTTTGGTTTTCTTCCTTTTCCATTCCAAAAGGGGAGTGCATATTAGAGGGGGGCGTAGAGTAGGCAGTTCCGGAAGTCTGTAATTCCCGAGTACCTCAGAGGGTGCTGTTGCCAGGAACTTAACATCAGAAGGGGGCTGCTTCCCGCAATCATTTGAGAGACTCCATGGCAAAAGCCCCATGGCCTCTCCCTGGAGTTGAAGAATGTTACAGGACTCCTCTGTCTCCTTTTTGGTGGATGAAGAAACTCAGAAAGCCACACTTCTGCCAGAACTCTCCAAGATGCCCCCTTTGCTCCCCGTGACTCCATCACTGCCCAGGAAGCTGTCTTTTCTACCACAGCAGTTTGACATACAGTTAAAAGTCGTGTGGCAGAGAAAAAAGGCAAGAATTGGTTTCCAAGGGATGGCAAACAAGAGATACCAGAACCTTTGGCCCTACCAATATTAAAGCAACTCCATTAAGAGAGTTCTTGCACTTCCTGAGGATTGGCAGAAGCCTATCTCATGATGTATGTTGCTGGGGGTCTTTTTAGACTGGCAAAAGGAGCTGTTGAAGGTTGCTTGATCTGTGCTAAAGCCAACAGCCAAGTTACAAAGTAACTTGCTAGAGGAGGGAGGCCTTGGGCTGCATGGCCCTTCCAAAGATGCCAGGTGGATTTTCCGGAGATGCCCCAAGTGGCAAGGCTTAATATCTTCTGGTAATCGTATGTCAGCTAGCAAGGTGGCCAGAAGTATTTCCAACTACTTCAGTAATGACAGGATCAGTTCTTAAGGCATTTTTGGAACAAATCATTCCAAGATACAGCATTGTAGAAGCAATAGATTCAGATAGGGGAACTCATTTTGCAGGAAAGATCCTTCAAGGGGTTTTGGCTTCTTTAGGAACACAATGGAACCTCCATAGGCCCTGGCACCCCCAGAGCTCGGCTCGGGTAGAAAACAATGAAGAGAGAAATAAACACCTTTTGAAGCTGGTAATAGAAACCAAGATGCCATGGGTAGGGCTTTGGACATTGGCTTTGGTGAGAATGAGGGCCCAACCCAGAAGAGAGATTCAGTTATCTCCCTTTCAATCGTTGTTTGCAATTGCCCTCCTGGTAAGTCTCCACCCAGTGGGGGGGGTAGAGGCAAGTGATGCATTTTTAAAACCATCTGTGGCCAGGATCCTGCTTCTTGTGAAACCCCTTCAACAGGAAACTCAGCTGGCGCAAGCCCGGCCTTTGGACTTTGCTGCTTTTAACATCCAACCAGGAGATTGAGTCCTAATTAAGGAGTAGAAAGAAGCGCCAGTGCTGGTGAAATGGCGTGGCCCATTCCAAGTGTCACTGACGACAGAAAACAGCCGTCAAGTAAGCTGAACACAGGTGAACCCGTCACTCTCGCGTCAAGGTCTCTGAAGCCTCAGAGATTTGCACATCTCAGCTGGAGGAGAAGGCCGGGAGGCCGTGACTGACACTCTGCAGGAGTGGGCCGGAGCAGTAGGCAGTGCTTCGACATCGGAAGAAGCCCCGCAGTCCTACCTTCAGACCGTCTGCTGAAATAGACTGTATAGGCATCCCTCCTCTAGAATCTCCACTCACTTGGGGGCTAATACTTGTGGCCATTTTGTTACGTTAAGTGGTTTCTGTGTCTTCAATTGCCACAGGTGCTGCAGAAGACAACGGGAAAATTAGACTAGCTAATTAGATGACACTATTAAAACATTTTCCTTACTAATTCTACTTTGATATGGTCAGCTGAGTTTAGGCCAGGAGTGGGAGAATCAATTTGCAGCCTTAGGAGAAGAAGTAGCAAAAGTTTTTAACCTTAGCAATTGCTGGCTCTGTGGAAGGCCAGGAGGATCTGAAGAGTGGCCATAGTTGGCTAGCCCAGCTGAACCTAAATGGTGGGTCAATGTGAGGGCCCACAGTGGGATGGGATTTGGGGCCAAAGAAGGAAGTTCATGGCCACTTCATTCTTCTCCAACAGGCACTTATTGCCTAATAGGATAGGGCGTGTCTATGTAGGAAAAGGCAATTGTCAATTGACTTTCCCTCTGGGCTTGAACAACTGGGTTTGGACCCCCAATTGCCCTCCTTCCAATTGTTCCAAATATCAAGGCAAATGCAATCAAATACCTGTTCGGCTCACTAACAGTAGCTGCGTAAGGCGTTCTTATCACACTTACCAAAAATATTTGGAAGCCTGTAAAGCAATGGGGAGGGACAAGGGGTTTTTTTGACCACCTGTTTTTGAGCAGTCCCCACAAAAATTCCACAAGTAGAAGACATGTTGTTTGTGATTATCAGTGGGAATGGCCACACCGGATTGGAACTCAAAGCCTTTTAGTGAGTTCTGCTCCAAATCCAACCAAGCAGCTTGCAGATGTAAATGTAGGTGGGAACCCTGTGCGGGAGCTTGGAAATGCAAATGCTGGGACCCTTATGGTGGGGCAACTCTTGTTGGAGGACCGTTAGGCCCGGGAATCCTGCTGTATTTTGAGCCACCAATTGATGACCATGGGTAGGTTCCTTTGCTAATGGAACACGGGCTTTGAAAGGACAGTATTGGATTTGTGGCCAACATGCTTAGCTCAGGTTACCTCCAAACTGGTCAGGGATATGGTATATTTAGTAGACTGTTGTTCTTTTTGCTACTACAAGTTCTGGGAAATCGCTTAGGAATCAAAATCTGTGATGATTTAATTAGAGAAAAGCAGTCAGCTGATGCAGCCCTGGCTGGAGGGAGCACCCCAAAACGGGAAAATGATGAACGGCCAACAGAACAAGTTACCCAACACAATGGACCAGCCCCTTGGAAACCTAAGGAATTAATCCCAGATGCCTGGGAACCCATTTATCATTTGAAGGAGATAATTAGGTTACAAGCTGTCTCGGAAATAATTACCAACCAGCCAGCCACAGCGCTTGACCTTTTTGCTGAGCAACCCACTTAAATGAGGAAAGCGGTATTTCAACATTGGATGGTATTAGATTATCTGTTGGCAGAAGAAGGAGGAGTTTGTGGGAAATTAAATGACTCGAGCTGCTGTTTGCAAGCAGATGACAGCGGAAAAGTGGTCAAACAAATAACAAAGGAAATAACGTCAGCTCGTGGACCTGTCCAAATGTTGAAAGGATGGGAATGGGACATATTTTCATAGTTAACTGGCCAGCTATGGGCTAAATGAATACGATTTCTCCTCTTATATGCTATCGCAATTCTCATCTTTTTACCATGCGTGACACCATGCTGGCTGCAGCTCTTTCAGCAGGTGCTCAAGGGGATGCCGCTAGCAGCCATGCCTACCTGATCCAGAAATGACTACAAAAGGACAGAAAAGAATGTCACTGCAAATAATAGCAAAACCCAAGAAGACTCCAGAAGAAAAAATTAAATCCATGGTAATTAAGGTTTGTAAAGACAAATACAGAGCAAATAAAAAGAGGAGGGATTAAAAGGAATGAGATGGATGAGTCTTTACAAAGAGACCGTGTGAATCGGCCTGTAGACAAGGCTAGGAAGTTATGGCTAGTGAAGTAACAGAAGAAACTAGGAGTTCTCTAGAACTGTTACTAATCATCAGAGACTGTTGATTAATCAAGGCCGTGTTAAATTCCTGAACCTAGAGCAAGGCAACAAAGACTTAAGAGCATTAGGAATGGGGTTCTTTTCTTTCTTCTCGATGCCAAGAGGGGGGTGCATATTAGAGGGGGGCGCATAGAGTAGGCAGTTCCGGAAGTCTGTATCTCCCGAATACCTCAGCCAGTGGGGAAAAGGAAGAGGGTGCTGTGGCCGGGAACTTGGCATCAAAAGGGGGCTGCATCCCGCAACCGTTTGACAGACGCCATGGGAAAAGCCCCATGGACTCTCCCTGTAGTCGAAGAATGTTGCAGGACTCCTCTGTCTCCTTTTCGGATATAAACCTCAGGCATCGTGGATTAATTTTCCCTAACGGCAGCGACCTGCCGCGTGGTCTCCGTGCTCCTCTCCAGCCCCCCGGGACGTGTAAAATAGTTCCCAGCGGCTCCCACCGCGCGTTGCAGACGGCTGCGCGGCCCCGGGGCTGCCCGCAGTGCTCCCCTGCCCCGCCAGGGCTGCCCGCGGGCTGCGGAGCCGCCTCGCCACCGGCGCGGCCAGGGCCGGGGCCCTTCTCGACAGCAGCCGAGGGGCTGCGGAGCGGGCGGCTGCCGGACGATCAGCTATTTTATGCCGCGCGGTGCTGCCGCCTCCATCTAGCTCTCCATCACGCCGCCGCCCGCCGCCCGCCTGGCGCGCTCACGCTCGGCCGCGCTCGCCGCCCGCCCAGCCTCGCCGGAAGCTCTCCCGCCCGGGCTGTGCCCCGGCTCCGCCGGCAGCTCGGCAGGGCCCGGCCGCACGCGTGCTGCGTGGCTCGGAGCAGCCGCGTTGCGCCGCAGGCGACGGGGAAGGCGGGGCGGGCCGGCGCCATCGTGGTAGCGCGAGGAGAGGAGCGCCCGGGCGGGGCGGCGAGCGGCGCGGCGGTGAGCGCTTCTGCTTCCTGTCGCTCGGCGGCCGCCCACGGCAGGTGCCGTGTGACCCCGCGGAGCGGCGGGGCCGGCCGGGCGGTGCGCGGCGAGGCTTTCGGCCAGCGGCGACCACAGCGAGAGGCTGCTGGCACTGCCCGTGCCGGTGGAGAGAGCGGGGATCCGAGGCCGGCCTTCCCCGGGCGACGAGGGGAGGCCGCCTTTGCCGCGCTGCCCTCCGTGCAGCATGTGGCCGATTCCGGCGAACCCGGGGTCTCCGCAGCGGCGCGGGCGGGAGGGAGTGGGGAGCGCGCTCGGTGCCGTGCCGGCCGCTCCCGGCCAGCGCTGCGCTGCGCCGAGGCGTTTTCCCGCCCGTCCTGGGAAGGACATAAGCGACACCGTAGTTGGAGCTTAGCTGTCAGGGGGAACAACTTCTCTCTGTGAAAAACGAAGTTCACTCTCCTGTGAGAATTTAAAGGGGTTTAATATAAAGACAATAAGAGACACATCAAATAAAGCAACGGGGTAACAGCCAGTTGCCTTGGCGCTCTGCCAAGAGCACACCTGATGCCAGAGGTCAGTCCTTTTTATACCGTTTTTACTGTCTGTTCTTTATTCATATTAAAACTTTTCCTGGAGCTGTTCTGCATGGCCACTCCTTGGTTCCGCCTTTTTAGAGCGTGCCTAGTCTTCTGCCTTGTGGTTTTATTTCTCTTGATTCTTGGGGTTGGGCCCGCTAGGCAAGAGTCGATGGTAGGGTGGATTTCTTAATTCTCCAGACAGTCAGGGCTGATTGCAGCTTTGGGCCTCTTCGTCTCTCCGGGCAGAGTGGTGATAAAATCTCCCGGACTCTCCTGGCCGCCCGTTCTCCGGGCGGAGTAGCCTTTGGGCCCTTTTGCTCCCTAGACAAAGTGTTGATTAGCAGCTTTTCGGGCCTCATCCTCTGTTCGTTTGGAGGTTATCTTACGTGCTCACACTTGCTAACATTCTTGCTAAAAAGAGAGAAAACTACATCCACACAGCAGAAAGCATTTCTAACGTTATATAATATCTACTTTATACTTTGCGAGAAGCTAATATAATATATGTTTATAACAATCCCCCCTTTTCTATTTTATAAATCATTTGGCTTGAGCAATAATTCTTTTTGCTTGGCTTCTAATGTCTGTTCGTTCTTTTCACAGATCAATTTGGCTTCTTCAAGAGGGTCTTTTGTATCACTTTGTCTTTTTAATACCATAATTTTTTGTGCTGTTCCAGACATAGCCAACTTTGGGTCAGTAGGCATTGCCACAACTTGCATGCCTTGAACTATGCTGGTGATTAGCCGAATAAAGCAGGGGATCAAGCAAGGGAGAAATATTAGACTAGCTGTAGCACATAAGAGGAAGAAACCTAGCTTCTTCCACCATTCTTTCCCCAATATGCCATCCCACCAGTTAGCAGACATCATTGATTCCCATTTTTGGACTGGTACATGGGCTATTTTTCTGATTTGGTTGGCCATATCTAGAACGGCATCCCCATTGTCATCAATTTTTAAACAACAGTCCGATGTATTGAACTTCCTGCACACACCGCCTTCTTCGGCCAGTAAATAGTCTAAAGCCAGCCTATTTTGATGTATTGCAGCTCTGGTTTGGCGTTGCTGGCTGACTATTAATTCCATAGCCCCAGCTGTTTCATTGGTTATGATTTCTACAAGAGCTTGGAGTCTGATGATACGATTCAGCATGTAAATTGGGGTCTGATATCCCCAACTTCCATCTTGTGCTTAGGTAGCTGGCCCATCTGTTTCTAATATTCGTTCAGGGGGCCATTCCTCATCTTTCCATTTTTGGAATCCTCCAATTAAATCTCTTTTCTTTCTTTTGAAGTCTTCATAGAGAGGTATACCTAATTGATCTCCCACTGGTTCTGGGAAAAGGAAAAACCCTGGTTGAATGATTCTTAGTGTACAACTCCCTTTCCAATGTGAAGGGAGTCTTGGGGATGCCCTTTTCCCACATATCCAAAAGAAGCCATCTGGTGCTTTCCAATAATCACCTTCTTGTTGATTTATATTCTCCCCAAATTTGGCTATTTCTGGGATTCCAAAATAAGGATTTTTCCTCGTGTCATTACACGGAAAGAGTCCAACTTCATGATCATATACACAGTCTTTTCCTTTTTTCTGGGCTCAATACCAAGTTGGTTTTTCTGGGACCCACCACCTTGAAGTTTTGTTACTCACTTTATAGCTTTTACAGGGAGTGTTTCCTACTTCATTAAGAAAGTTTATCCCAGTTCGCCAGAGGCATTCTTCCCCTATCACTGTTGAACTTAAAATCCACCCCTCAGGTCGGTTCCCCCCTCTTATATTTGTCCGGTTCCATTTAAGGAGTTCTACCGGGCCTACGCTGCTACCTTTCCGTGGCCATTCTTCTGTCATTAAAGCTCCTCCACAGACCCAACAGTTGGTTATGTTAAGTTCTTTACCTATCCTCTCCCCCAATTCCACAAACAGGTTTTTTCCTAACCTTGGGGTTTTTTCCTCTTTGTTGTTTGAGCTTTGCATACAGGTCCTGGCGTGGTGAGGTGAATATAGGGCGAGGTTGCTGTGCTGGCTTTGTATCTTTACTTACCACTTGCTCTTTTACCAAATCTTGGACTGTTCCCCTGGTGGCAGCTGTGGAGCAAATCTATTTTTCTCCTTTTGGACAATTGCTTCTTAGTCTGTTTCCACTTGTTCCTAAATTTTCTGTAATCCAATATTTTTCTCCTTTATGCATGCAAATACCTAATTTGGATGAGTCATAACAGTGACTGTTGGTATGGGTATGAGTAATAAGAAAGAAGCCCCGGTGTCTTTCCATGTAGAGCTTTCGATAGCATTTGTAACATGGTCTTGCCGGTGTCCCAAAAGGGACCAGGAGAAGTGACAAAAGAAGGAATAACAGAGGTCCGGCATGGCTTATACTCCCACCTCCCTTGCCTATGAGGTTGCAACCCATAGCAGGTGTATTGGATCTTCTCGGTGGCGAGTACAGTGGCCGACCCGGTCTTGCCCTCTATTTCCTTGTCACTTCCTTTGTAGCTTTTAGGCAAATTTCTTTTGGCACCTTTTTAACTGTAGTATCTTATCGTATCTTAGGTGTTTCCCATTCAACAGGCACTAGTAATTCCCATCTGCAGAGCAAAGTTATTGCTTTTGTTGCTTATGATTTTGTCTGGATAGGGGGTTGATTTTGTGCTTGACACCCTTTACAACTAGGGTGTCGACGGTGTGAAATGCCAATTTCCCTCTAGATTAATTACTTATATTTGACGTGGTTGGCATGCCCCGTGTTAGAATGATTCAAACAGGGTATATGATGTGGCACTGATGGAAGTTGTGATTCTCCCCCTTCTTAATACAAATCACAGGCTAGAATCAGGACATGAGAGTTCCCTGTTTGATCCAGTCCCAACCCTTCCTGTTTGAAGTGAGAATATTCTTCTCCACGATGTCCCAGAATTTGTCCAGGGGCCACTGATATAAATTTGGCTTTTACTTCTCAGTTAGGTGTGATTCTTTGCATATCCCTTGGATTATTTAGATTGTTCTAGCTCATTGCCACCTGGTCTCCGTTTAAGAATCAATTTGGTATCACCTGGTTTGGATATTACAGTCCACTCTTCAGGTTCTTTTACAGGTCCTTTGATTCTGCTGGCATGGATCTACCCTCGTTCCTTGGTCTGGATTGCGGCCTCAGTCATCAGCAGTACCTGAAAAGGACCCTCCCATTGTGGAGTCAAAGATTGTTCTTTCCATGTTTTTACTAGTACCCATTCCCCTGAATGGATATTATGAATTTTGAACTCCAAAGCTGTGGTTTGAGGGATCATTCCTTTCAGCCGCAAATTTTCAAGTGTTCTGGCAATTGCGGTGACATATTTTTTGACACTTACTTCTCCTACTTCATAAGTGGCTGTTTCATGTTGAGCAGTAAGGAAGGGTAATCCGAACATCATCTCATAAGGAGACACTCCCAGGTCTGACCTGGGCTGTGTTCGGCCTCTCAACAGAGCCAAAGGTAAGCATTTTACCCATGACATTTGAGTTTCAATCATTAATTTTGTTAAAGTTTTTTTCAAAGTCTGGTTCACTCTTTCTACTTGGCCTGAACTTTGTGGGTGCCAGGGGGTATGTAATTCCCATTTTATTCCCAAGGCTTGAGTTATTTGTTGTAAGACTTTGGATGTAAAATGTGTTCTTCTACCTGAGTTTATTTTATTAACCATTCCATATCTGGGAATAATTTGTTCCAGAAGGGTTTTGCATACTATGTTAGCTGTAGCTCTAGTAGCAGGAACTGCTTCTACCCAACAAGTTAGGTGGTCTGCTATTACTAATAGGAACTTCCATCTCTGTATTTGAGGAAGTTTAGTGAAATCTACTTGGATACTTTGGAATGGTCGCAGAGCTAACTCACGGCCTCCTAATGTTGTTTTTCTCATTATTTTCCTAGTCACTCTTTGGCAAGTTCTACAGTTCCCAGTTATTTGTTTTGCTACCCCAAAGATTCCAATACACCCATAATTTTTTAGAAAATGATCACACAAGCTAGCTTGAGTACCCCAATGAGTTTTTTGATGCATATCTTCTAATATTCTCTTAGTGAGTGGCTTATTAAGTAACTGTCTCCCATCAGGAAGTTTCCGTTTTCCAGATTGATCTTGTTCTCCCCCTATCTTAAATAATTCTTTTTCTTCTTCTTTACTAAATTTGGGGATTTCCAATTCTCCCCTTTCTGGGGTCAGGATTAACAGAATTGGTTCAGTCCCATTTTCTGCTGCATCTTTGGCTTCTTGGTCTGCTAGGTTATTCCCTCTTATTTCTGGGGTCATCCCTTCTTGGTGTCCTTTGATATGCACTACGGCTATTTCTTCAGGCAATTTTAATGCTTCCAACACTTCTGAAATCAGGCCTTCATGTATCAGTTCTTTCCCCTTTGAATTTAGTAAACCCCTTTCTTCCCAGATCTTTCCAAAGGTATGTACTTTGAATCAGTATAGACGGTCCCCTTTTTGTGTGCTAAATGCTCCAGTGCTCTCTTTAGAGCGTATAATTCACAAGACTGCGCCGACCAATTTGAAGGTAGTTTTCCTTTTTCGATGGCCTGCATATTTATCCCATCGACTAAGGCATATCTTGACATTCTTTTTCCTTGCAAGCATCTGGATGAACCATCCACATATATTCTTTCCTCTTCTAAGAGGGCTTGTTCAGCTAGATCTTCTCGAACTTTTGTTTGGTATTGAGTAATTTCTAAGCAATCATGTGCCAGGTCATCTTTTGGTTCTCCATACAGGAATTGGGCCGGATTGAGGCTTTTGCTTGCTTCTATAGTTAGATCATTACTGTCAATCAGAATTGCTTCATATTTTAATAGCCTGGAGTCTGTTAACCATTTTTCAGCTTTTTGATTTAGCACATTTCGGACCGCATGGGGTGTGTATACAATCAGTTTACTTCCAAAGGTGAGCTTACGGCTCTCCTCCACCAAAATAGCGGTAGCTGCTATGGCTTGAATGCATACTGGCCAGCCACGGCTTACTGGGTCCAATAGTTTAGCTAAATAAGCTATTGGTCTTCTCACCCCTCCCCATTCCCGGACTAATACACCATGAGCTACTCCATTTTCTGCATTCACATATAAATGAAAGGGTTTTTCTAGTGAGGGTAAGCTTAGGGCTGGTACCGAGGCTAGTTTCAACTTCAGTTTTTCTAATTTATTATCATCATCATCTTTGGTCCATTGTATATTGTCTCCCCCTGTTAATTTTTCATATAAAAATTTTACTGCTTGTGTATATCTTTCAATCCATAATCTGCAATATCCCAGTAGCCCCAGCAGTCTCCTAACCTCCTTTTTTGAAGAGGGAGGAGGGAGGGATAAAATCCCTGTAATTGTTTCAGGACTTAGTTGTCAGCTACCTTTGCTTATCAGGTGGCCGAGATATTTTACTTCTGATTCCACAAACTGTAATTTCCTTTTTGATGCCTTTAGTCCCTTTTTCCCAAGAAAATTTAGAAGCTTTATGGTAGCTCCTTTAACTTTCATTTCATCTTCTCCTGATATTAGAAGGTCATCGCCATATTGGATAAATTGTATTCCTGGGGGAGTGGGGAAGGTTTGTAGTATTTCTCCCAAGGCTTGCCCAAATAAATTTGGGGCCTCACAATAGCCCTGTGGCAGTTTAGTCCACCTCAACTGGTTCTTTTTCCCTGTGTTTGGATCTTCCCATTCAAAGGCAAAAATATTTCGGCTTTCCTCTGCCAGTGGGCAGGCCCAAAAGGCATTTTTAAGATCTACCACACTAAACCACTGATGTTGAGGTGGAATTTTGCTTAAAAGAGTGCAGGGATTAGGAACCATAGGGTAGCAGGCCCGTGTTCTTTTGTTTACTTCTCTTAAATCTTGCACTAATTTATAATTTCCATCAGATTTCTTTACTGGGAGAATAGGGCTATTATGAGGGGATTTACAAGGTTCTAGTGTCCCATCCTTTATTAATTCTTCTATCACTGGTTTTAAGCCTTTTCTCCCTTCTAAAGATATAGGGTACTGATGTACACAAATGGGACCTTCTTCTTTTTCAATTGTGACCCTTATGGGGTCAAGATCTAGTCCACCCCTATTCCCTTCCCTAGCCCAAACCTCTCTGTTAATTTTGCTTTCATCTTCTTGGCTAAGTTTAAACACTTTGGCCGTCATTTTCCCTTCTTCTGGTATGACTCCAATCCCCAGTTGGATTTGTAAATCCCTTCCCAATAAATTGCTGCCAGCCTCAGGAGCTAACAAAGCATCCCCTATCCCTATTTTTGTTTCCCCTTCAATAACCACATCTTTAATGACAGGGACCTTAAATCCTTCCCCCTTTGCTCCTGTTACTTTTACCATATCATTACTTACATCCCACCCTTTTGGAATATTCATCACACAAGTCTTTTCTGCCCCAGTGTCAACTATAAATTCCAATACTTCCTCTTCGGGGCCTACTTTTAAAGTTATCAAAGGCTCCAGATGGTATTTATCCCCCCAAAAATAGAGCCCATGATTTCCCTATTTTTCTTCTCTGTGTGTCTCTTGAAATCTTTTCAGATCCCTCCTCAGGTGGGGGCATTCTCTTTGATAATGCCCTTCTTCCTTGCAATAGAAACAGGCATCCCTGGGTTGTTCTTGGAATCTTGATTGTGCTGAGGTTTTATTTTTCTCTTTTCCACCATTTCTGAATCTGGAATGTTTAGGAGTGTTACCTGAGGGCTTTAGATTTTTTTTGGAAGGTACTCTCTCGCATAGTGGCTATCATGATCTTTGCTCCCACTTTGGCTTTTTCTTCATCCCTCCGGACATATATATCTTTTGAGCTTCCCTTACTAGGTCTTGTAAAGGTTTCTCATACCAATCTTCTATTTTTTCCAATTTTTTTCTAATATCTGGCCAGGCATGAGTGACAAAGTGAACTCTTAGCAGGGCTTGCCCTGCTAGGGACTCCGGGTCTCTCCCAGAATATTGTTTCATATTCTTTCGGAGCCTCTCCAGCCACTCAGTCAGGGTTTCTTCCTTCCCTTGCTGCCCCTCAAAGGCCTTTCTGACATTTTGTCCTCAGAGTGCCCCCTCTTTTATTCCCTTGATTATCAAATTACAATAATCATTCATATGTCCCCTCCCAGCTTCATCATTTTGGTTCCAGTTAGGAGGTGTAATGGGCATTTTCTGATCCCCGGGTGGACCTTGTTGGTTTTCTTTTCCCCAAATTTTTATTCCAGCAATTCTAATCATTTCTCTTTCTTCTTGGGAGAATATTATTTTCATTATTGATTGCATTTCTTCCCAAGTGAAAATGTTGGGACCTAAGAACTGGTCCAACATTTCAGCTGTACCTATGGGGTCTTCTAATAATCCTTTAATTTCTTTTTTGAAATTCCTAACCTCTGTAGAGGTTAGAGGAGCACTCACAAAGCCGCTTCCCCCTCCTCCCCTAGGTACTTCTCTTAACGGAAAGAAATGAATTTCTCGGCTTCCCTCTGTTTGTTTAGCAATGGAGGGCTTGTTGGGCTGCCTCGGAGCCTTAATGGCACCTCCTGTATTCTGGTATGGTGCTCCTTCGTTAAGAAGAGGGTTGATTTGGGAAGAAAGCACCGAACTCCCCTGGGGAGGAGGGGCAGATTCAAAGTCTGGCGCTGAAGCTGAATATTCTGTGGTGCAGAGGGTGGGGGTGGGGTATGGCAGTGAAGCCAGATATTCCGGAGCACAGGAGGCGGGCACCGGGGCTAAAGCCGGGTTTCTCAAGGCAGGAGAGGTAGGGGCTGAAGCCGGGACGTGTGACCTTTCCCTTGATGCAATTGAGGCTGCTGGGATTCCCGAGATATATGGGAAGGGTGGGATCCCCGGCATGGGCGGGGGCAGGGCTCCCCCCCAGCTCCATTGGGGCGGGAGGGCTGCCGGGGGAAAGGCCCCCGGTGCGGGCGGAGGGGGGGCTGGCGGGGGAAGCCCCGGAGCCAGGGGGAGGAGGGCAGCTTCTGGTGCTGGCGGCGGAGGCAATACTTCTAAAGGGTCTCAGCCTTTTTTCTCTTCTGTTTGCTTTTCCTCTGCGGTTTCTGATATTTTGAAGACTTTGGTTCCCAGAGGTTTTGTAATTCCTGTCCAGCAAGAAGCATATTCTCTCTCCTCAGGGTGAGATGGCTCTTTTGAATTTACAAATACATTTAGAGCCTGGCAAATCCATGCCTCATCAGACCCGTATTTTGGCCAGTACACATGATCAGATCTGATTTCCTTTTTTACCCACTCTTTCATGCAGAATTGAATCATTTTTACTTTCTCTTTTCCTTTTGTAGAAGGATCAGTTTCCCAGTTTGCGAGTTTGACCCCGAGGGGACTGTCTCGGGGTATATCCTCTGGCACCCTTTTATAATTTGAACTTAATTTACTAGGTTGTTGTCCCATTTTCCCAGGAGTTCTCTATTACTCAAAATACCAATTTATCCCCCCCTTTGAAATACTAATTCATTCCTTTAAAACACCAATCTTCACTGCTGTAAAATACTACCCACCCTTTCACAGTACAAAAAACACCAAAAAATTTATTAGAGCCCACCTTCCCCAAAAACAAAGTTAACTTCGAATTACACAGTTTTTCATTCACACATTCACTCTTTTTTAATATTTGTTCACTCACTCATTCCTACTCACAACAGAATAATAAGGTACCTCTTTCAAGTCACTTGTTAGTATCCACCCATGGGTATGATATAATCCTCAGGATTCTGGGTGCTCTTGGATTTCCCTCAACCCAGCATTGCTAGCATCCAAACCCCAACCTCTCTTGGGGTACTTTTAGGCCCTGGGTGCTCTTGGGGTTTTCCTCAACCCAGCATATGGGGGGGTAGCTCCCACTTTGCAACCCCTTCTCTGGGACCCCGTCCCAGTCACCCCCGGAGATTCTTTCACTCCGCTTATCTCTCGCTTTGTCTCCTCGCTGGCCGCTGTTCTCGTGAACAAGACGGAACGGCAGCACTCAGAGACTGCCACACTCGCTTCGCAGATCTGGGGGCAACCAGCCCACGTCTCATTCACACGCGCTCATCTCCCGTAACCACCCCCTTTTTCTTTGGACAATACTTCCCAGTCCTGTTTCTTTTCCAGTGTCTGTGGGATTTTTGTCGAGAGCGCTCTCTTTCATTTGCTTTATTTTTGTGTCTTTCTTGTCCTCCGGGTGTTGCCCTGCTGCCACCAAATCACGCCAGAGGATGCTAAGCAAAGGTCCTGCCAACTTGGGCGGGAGGCGCCTTACCCTTGCTTCTTGAATCCTCCCACGCTTTTCAGAGGCGAGGTGTAGCTCCGGGACGAGCCCTTAATTGTGAAAAACGAGGTTCACTCTCCTGTGAGAATTTAAAGGGTTTAATATAAAGACAATAAGAGACACATCAAATAAAGCAACGGGGTAATGGCCGGGTGCCTTGGTGCTCTGCCAAGAGCACACCTGATGCCAGAGGTGAGTCTTTTTTATACCATTTTTACTGTCTGTTCTTTATTCATATTAAAACTTTTCCTGGAGCTGTTCTGCATGGCCACTCCTTGGTTCCGCCTTTTTAGAGCATGCGTAGTCTTCTGCCTTGTGGTTTTATTTCTCTTGATTCTTGGGGTTGGGCCCGCTAGGCAAGAGTCGATGGTAGGGTGGATTTCTTAATTCTCCAGACAGACAGGGCTGATTGCAGCTTTGGGCCTCTTCGTCTCTCCGGGCAGAGTGGTGATAACGGCTCTTGGACTCTCCTGGCCGCCTGTTCTCCGGGCGGAGTAGCCTTTGGGCCCTTTTGCTCCCTAGACAAAGTGTTGATTAGCAGCTTTTCGGGCCTCATCCTCTGTTCGTTTGGAGGTTATCTTACGTGCTCACACTTGCTAACATTCTTGCTAAAAAGAAAACTACATCCACACAGCAAAAAGCATTTCTAACATTATATAATATCTACTTTATACTTTGCGAGAAGCCAATATAATATATGTTTATAACACCTCCATTGGCGACCTCCTTTTCCCTCTGATTCAGCTACCTTGTGGTAGGTGCGATGGTGCTGAAGAAGGGTGGCGGCTTGGCACAGTTGCTGTCACAGGTGGATCTTTGAGTGGCATGTGTGAGGGTAGGAGGGTACGGCACCCATAGCTGAAGGCAAAAAAGGTCAGGGCATGTCATCAGCCGCAGTCGTGCTAAGTTGTTCATCTATGCAAACTGCTTGCCGAGTTGTTCCTTTCTTAGGTAATGGGGGCTTGTATCAACCAGAACTGCAAATGGTCAGTATTTGCAGAGAAGGTTACTTGGACTGTTGTTGAAGTGAGTGTAGCAGTTTCTATGGCATTCTGCAAAAAAAGTGACAGGTCTCCCTGTGTTCCCCAGTTCTTAACAAAGATGAAGTTAACAAACCCCTGAAAAGAGGTTTTGCAAAACTTCAGGGATATTTTCCTACTAGTACTGTAGAGACAACCATAGTCACCTTGTCTTTCCAAAAGTGAAGGTTCCCTATTTTTGTCCAAGAGCATCAAGTGCTTTTGATCAGCGTTTGTGTGCATGCATTAGCCTCGTTCTTGCTCTTCCTTGGAGAACTTTTACAATACTCACATGATCTGTGTAGGCTGCAGACTGCAGTGGTGAACTTCAAGGCTTCCAGCAGAAGGGAGATGCTGTCCACGTTTTGGATTCTCCTTAGCCTGAACCTTCAATGTCCAATAACGCAGCGTTTGGTGCTCGAGGCACTGACTCTGGCGTGCCCCTGGTCAGAGACAGTCCAGCTGCGTTACCTCCACGCGTCGCTGAAGCGACTTCGGGATCAGGAAAAGAGCTTGCTGGGCTAGCTAGCTGGCTTCTTTGCAGAGGGAAACACGGCAGGAGCCGTTGATGTCGGCTCACGTTAGCTCAGAGACAAAGGAAGAGAGGGGCTGTTCAGGTCTGGCTTCTAACAGGTTTAATGCGATAGGATGAGGATGAGGTCGGATTGATGGGAATCCGCTCCTCGGAGCCTTGTCCTCAGTTTTATAGGGAATTTGAAAACCCCCTGTAACTATTCCTGAAAAGACCTGCCTTGCTAAATTAGTGCCTTTTAAGTCTTGTGTCCCCAGGATAGAACAACAAACTCACAAAGATAACAGCAGTGGATCTACAGGACTTCTGCAGGCCTTCTGGACTGCAGACATCTCTGACCAAAGGCCACAGATGACGTGTACCCTGATCCTGCCGAACGCCCGTCCGCCCTGGACTCAGCTTCAAGGTTTGATTGATACTGGTGCTGATGTAACTATCATCTCCTTCTCTGCGTGGCCTCCCTCATGGCCTTTACCCCCAGTGGGATCGGCCATCACAGGATGAGGATGAACCACACAGAGCTATTGAAGCGAACGGCCTGTGACGGTGAAGGACTCAGAGGGGCACACAGCTACAATTAGGCCTTATGTTACTACCACTTCCCTTAACCTTTGGGGACGGGATGTGTTGGCAGCCTGGGGCATACGGATCGGGACAAATTTTTAGCAGGGGTCACTGTGCGCAAAGGTGCACAGTATCCTACACTGCCTTTGCAGTGGTTGATTAACACACCAATCCGAGTCAGACTCTGCTTAGTTAGTTGAATTAAGGGCTGTTATCATGGCTTTTCAACGATTCTCACAGGAACCTTTGAATTTGGTTACTGAAGCCGACTAGCAAAAGCTCGTATACAATTAATCACCTTACGGTACCACAAAATTCAAAGAATCCTGTTCTTCTGAATCACTTTCTCTCATTGCAATCTGCAGGCAAGAGACAACTGCCCTGGGCAAAAGTCTGGGTGTGGAATTTACTCACTAACCAGTGGGAAGGCCTGCGGGAACTTATGGTTTGGGGTCGTGGCTATGCTTGCGTTTCTACAGATACTGGGGTACGGTGGCTAGCTGCAAAATGTGTTCGCCCTGCCCTACGGCACCAGAGGCAGAACAGGCAACCTCCAAATGATGACCAGAACACCAACCATCCAAGTGGCCACCAGAATGTAGATCATCAGCCATCAGACTCTTCTGATGATGACCAAGATGTTGACCATCAGGCAGATGGTCCTTCTACAAGCAGAGACTGGGATGGTCCTTCCACAAGCAGAGACTGAACTTTAAATTTCTTGTTATGGAGTCAGATCGTTAAAGCCTTAAGGACATATTTAGAATTAATAACTGATGTAAATTTCTATTTAGGATTAATAGTGGAGTTGTTATCTTATCAAACAAAAAGGGGGAATTGTAGATACCAAAATGCTGCTAGCGAGGATTTTCTTGCTATTTTCTAAGTCTGTGAGAGACTTTTCTCTCTCACAGAAGAGGTAGCAGAGTATGTAAACAACCAAGCCACCTGCAACCTTGAAAAGTCTGGTTTATGGTCTAGTAGAAAAATATTTTGACAATGGATGATTTAGGATTTTAGCCAATCACCCCAAGGGGGGGGGCTGATCCTTTGTCCAATTAGACTATGAAGAAAAAAGTCTGTAAAAGAGTTTGTGAAATAATTAAATGAATAAATCTTGGTGCACAATTCCTGCCTGCTGGATCTTCTCTCCTCCTCCTCCCTATGGCTGCGGGACACAGTGATACACCCTAGGGCCCAGGCCTGCGGTAATAGACCACAATTACAAGTGAACTGCAACACAAGCAGCTAACACATTCCTCCTGTGATAAATGAGTGAACGATAAATTTTGTCTTTCGCATCTATCACTTTAACATTTAGAAGTGAGAATGTACTATGTAGAAATAGTGTTAAGATAAAATATAGGTAAGTAAAAACAAGACTAGAGTAAATTGTAACTTCGAATGAGTGGTAACATGTTGGGAAACGTAGGAAGAAACACATGATAATAAATGTCCTTTCAGTTGAGAAATTACAGAGGTGGAAACCAAGACATCTTCAAGAAACAAAGAAGATAAACCGCATGCATCCCAGGAAGTCTGTTATCTCATCAAAACTCACACCTCCCAAAGAACCCATTAACTACAAATTAGGTTGGAGACTGAGGAGGCACCGGAGGGGGGTGCCTGCCTTCAATTCTGGAGCTACTCAGAGGACCGAGGTGGCAGTGTGCTGGCGTGTGCTGGCGCAAGGGGGCAGAGACGGAGGGGGGAAAGTTGAGTGAAGTGTAAATGACTTTCTGGGCTTAAGGACTATGTTTAAAGAAGTACTAAAGTTCACAGTAAAATGAATGGAGCCACGCCTCTAGCAATATTGCTAAGTGCTCCTGCACTGTGATATGCCTTTGTTCTACTAATAAATGCTCAATATTATGCTGCTGAAAATTCCGCTTGGGAATTCATCTTTCTCACTTCTTCCCTTAAAATCAGTTCTAAGAATTTAGTGTGAAATACATTTAGGCTTGGTCCACATTATTTTTAGTTCAAATAAACACATCTAAATTTTTTCCATCTTTCCCATTAAAGGATTTTGGTTTTGGCTCATTCTTTCAGCATTTTGCCAGCAATCTGCTCAATGCTCTTTCCTTAGGAATGAAAGCTGTAGCCTGATATTACAAAGTGTTTGGTGAAACCTTTACCATGACTCTCAAGTCGCAACATGCCAGATAATCACTGGTTTTCAAAGCTGCTTGAAGATAGAAGGAAAGCGTCAAAGGTTTATGCATGAATCAGCATCCCCTTGTCACAACGTCATGCTGCAGTGATCCTTGCAGAGCTCTAAGACTGGATTTAAAGGAGAAAAGCTCAATACTGGCTCCTGAGCCAGCAGGATGAAACATCCAAGATTGTACATATATTACTTCTGTGCTAAAACTACTGTATGAAAACGTCTTACCATTATGGCAGTTTTATAGTACTCCATAGGAGACATCTCTTTAAATGACTCTAATATCCTTTCAGTGCTAAAATTGAGAAGGGGGTTGATCCATAGTTAACTCATGTAAACACGAGTGAACTACTAAGAGACAGCAAATGTTAATCACAAAACCTAAGCAGCAGGATTCGCCTTAATCTTGTCAAGATAAGAGGAACAGGATCTTTTGAAAACCGGCACAGAGATCGCTGCATCAGCCACCGAAGAACTGTGCATGCTCCAGAAAGAAAGGTAAAAAGTGCATTGTGACAAAGACTACTGATCTTCATCAGAAAGACCCTCGAGGAAGAAGAGGAGCCTTCCTCAGTGCGCCCATCAGCGTACACAGCGCATGCATGGCACGTATGCTAATGATATTAATGACTTCCGAGAAGTAATTTCTAGAACCACTCCTATCCCAAGAATTGTGATGAATGTTCATAAATTTTACACATAATGCTGGACTGTATGGAGTGCTCTGTGTGTGTGTGTTAGGAGGAGTGATCCCCCATGCACCCAGCGCCGAATAAAGCAAATACCCGCTTCTCTGACTCTGAAGCATCTCTAGGCCTGGTTTTGGGCAATTCAAAATAGGTGAATACACATTACAACTACAGCTGAAGTTGTTGCGTAGGCAGATTGAAGAGGAAAGGATTTCATCTTCATCACTCTCCTTCTTTCTTGTTTTGACAGAATTAAGAACTTGTAAAAAATCTGATATCACTGATGCTCACCACTCTTCCAATTAGACTACGCTCACTTAGGCAACGAAGTCCAGAGCTTCGGATATCTCCCGCTTCTGCCCTAGGAATTGCTTCCAGTGCTGTACCTTTGCTCCAGCTGCGAAACCAAACCAGCAGAACCAAGGAAGTTCTCTCTGAATGAACCATTGCTCTTGAAGGCTACAACGGTAGTCATGGCAGTGAACACTGCTCTTCACTGGGCCATTCCTCTGAAAAAAAACCATGCACCACCTCTCAACCTAAACCGTTAAGCCTCCTGCTGATGCTGACTGACAAAGCGTCCAACTGCACTTAGATTCCAACAGCTACTTCCAATGACCTGTCAACAGAGCTTTGCAGACTTGCAACAGAGCAACAAACTAAAGGGGCTATGTTTCATGGCTGTTTTTCAAACATCATTGACTTATGTCCCTTTGCCAGCTTAAGTGAAGGTGGCCCATCCACCTTGGTCAAAATCAGCAGAATTTTGGCCCAATTTGTTGTTACGCAACACATCATGACACAATCTCTTGGTGTTGATGCAAAATTCCCACTGAAGTGCATGTCGTTACATGACTTAAGGCTACCTACTCACAGAGTGTCCACTCCACTGGCACACCCATTTTCTGGCCACCTTGAAATGACTGAGCTGTCTTACTGTTCCCAACATTCCTCAGGGGTACGTGACCACCATAGCCTCCCTTCTGAAGTTTAGGAACCTAAGTAGTACTAGCAATAGCAGTTTATCCAAAATCCATTTGCTCCATCAACAAACTCCGAGCAAGCGCTGAGAATTAGTTTCAAGACTTCTACATATATTTACAGGGAGCTTTTTGTTTGCTTGTTTGTTTTTAAAGCAGATGGAGTAGTGCGATGTTTCCCTGAGGCTACCAGGGCTGCGAGGCAGGCAGGCAGAGCCCTGGCATGGGTGGCACAGGGGACCCCGGGCGCTGACGGCTGCCACCAGCGCAGGCCAGCTCGGAACTGGCAGGCAGGGCTGCACCCCGCGTCTGCCACAACAGCTGCAGCTTCTGCAGCCTGAAACACAGCTGGCTCAGGGGTTCAAATTAAGAGCCAAAACCTTTTGCTGCTCAATTTGGGGCAGAGAAAGG
The DNA here is from genome assembly GCF_041296385.1 of Aphelocoma coerulescens. Lineage (NCBI taxonomy): Eukaryota > Metazoa > Chordata > Aves > Passeriformes > Corvidae > Aphelocoma > Aphelocoma coerulescens. Next base: position 1,012,779 of record NW_027183465.1, read on the forward strand.
TCATCACTTCTAGCATGGCATAAGCCTGCCACTACATTTCTGTGAAGGAAAATCACCTTGTTAGAGTGAAACTCCTGAGTAAAATACTGAAGCGCTTTCAGATTCGTATTATCTGACATTTCTGTGACCTTCTTTTATACCTGCATTGTTTCCTACTGCTGGTTTTGGGCACAAGTTCTGTGTACACTATTCTGGAAACAAAAAAATAACCCAAAACCAACACCCACTCCTCCCCCACCATCACTCCTTCCCCAGCCCCAAGCCTAACAAAACCAGCCTGCAGAATGTGCAGGATTTCAAATGAGAACAAGCATAGATGGGACATCAAAAGATGGATTCTCCTTAGACATTTGTGCATGCAGTGCTCTGCAATCAACTCCTAAATTCTACTCCTCGTACACCAAATATTTGTCTTGGGAACTCCTTGTTCTCCATTCCAACCCTTCTGAGAGGGTAATCGAGGAGTTACTCTACATATTTTAAGCACATGTTGCACTAGTCAAATCCAATGCACAGCATTACTTGACTAACTGAGGCGGTGGCAAGGTCAATTAAGACCTGTTCATGTCTTAATTTGGAGCTCTTCCAACTGCTTGAAAAGTGAAGCCTTGGACGTTGAAGGTTCAGACTAAGGAGAATCCAAAATGTGGATAGCATCTCCCTTCTGCTGGAAGCCTTGAAGTTCACCACTGCAGTCTGCAGCCTACACAGATCATGTGAGTATTGTAAAAGTTCTCCAAGGAAGAGCAAGAACGAGGCTAATGCATGCACACAAACGCTGATCAAAAGCACTTGATGCTCTTGGACAAAAATAGGGAACCTTCACTTTTGGAAAGACAAGGTGACTATGGTTGTCTCTACAGTACTAGTAGGAAAATATCCCTGAAGTTTTGCAAAACCTCTTTTCAGGGGTTTGTTAACTTCATCTCTGTTAAGAACTGGGGAACACAGGGAGACCTGTCACTTTTTTTGCAGAATGCCATAGAAACTGCTACACTCACTTCAACAACAGTCCAAGTAACCTTGTCTGCAAATACTGACCATTTGCAGTTCTGGTTGATACAAAACCCCATTACCTAAGAAAGGAACAACTCGGCAAGCAGTTTGCAAAGATGAACAACTTAGCACGACTGCGGCTGATGACATGCCCTGACCTTTTTTGCCTTCAGCTATGGGTGCCGTACCCTCCTACCCTCACACATGCCACTCAAAGCTCCTTGCGTGGAGCTCTCGCACCACCTATGACAGCAACTGTGCCAAGCCGCCACCCTTCTTCAGCACCATCGCACCTACCACAAGGTAGCTGAATCAGAGGGAAAAGGAGGTCGCCAATGGAGGGAAGTTGTACCCCCTGACAGCTAAGCTCCAACTACGGTGTCGCTTATGTCCTTCCCAGGACGGGCGGGAAAACGCCTCGGCGCAGCGCAGCGCTGGCCGGGAGCGGCCGGCACGGCACCGAGCGCGCTCCCCACTTCCCTCCCGCCCGCGCCGCTGCGGAGACCCCGGGTTCGCCGGAATCGGCCACATGCTGCACGGAGGGCAGCGCGGCAAAGGCGGCCTCCCCTCGTCGCCCGGGGAAGGCCGGCCTCGGATCCCCGCTCTCTCCACCGGCACGGGCAGTGCCAGCAGCCTCTCGCTGTGGCCGCCGCTGGCCGAAAGCCTCGCCGCGCACCGCCCGGCCGGCCCCGCCGCTCCGCGGGGTCACACGGCACCTGCCGTGGGCGGCCGCCGAGCGACAGGAAGCAGAAGCGCTCACCGCCGCGCCGCTCGCCGCCCCGCCCGGGCGCTCCTCTCCTCGCGCTACCACGATGGCGCCGGCCCGCCCCGCCTTCCCCGTCGCCTGCGGCGCAACGCGGCTGCTCCGAGCCACGCAGCACGCGTGCGGCCGGGCCCTGCCGAGCTGCCGGCGGAGCCGGGGCACAGCCCGGGCGGGAGAGCTTCCGGCGAGGCTGGGCGGGCGGCGAGCGCGGCCGAGCGTGAGCGCGCCCAGGCGGGCGGCGGGCGGCGGCGCGATGGAGAGCTAGATGGAGGCGGCAGCACCGCGCGGCATAATATAGCTGATCGTCCGGCAGCCGCCCGCTCCGCAGCCCCTCGGCTGCTGTCGAGAAGGGCCCCAGCCCTGGCCGCGCCGGTGGCGAGGCGGCTCCGCAGCCCGCGGGCAGCCCTGGCGGGGCAGGGGAGCACTGCGGGCAGCCCCGGGGCCGCGCAGCCGTCTGCAACGCGCGGTGGGAGCCGCTGGGAACTATTTTACACGTCCCGGGGGGCTGGAGAGGAGCACGGAGACCACGCGGCAGGTCGCTGCCGTTAGGGAAAATTAATCCACGATGCCTGAGGTTTATATCCGAAAAGGAGACAGAGGAGTCCTGCAACATTCTTCGACTACAGGGAGAGTCCATGGGGCTTTTCCCATGGCGTCTGTCAAACGGTTGCGGGATGCAGCCCCCTTTTGATGCCAAGTTCCCGGCCACAGCACCCTCTTCCTTTTCCCCACTGGCTGAGGTATTCGGGAGATACAGACTTCCGGAACTGCCTACTCTATGCGCCCCCCTCTAATATGCACCCCCCTCTTGGCATCGAGAAGAAAGAAAAGAACCCCATTCCTAATGCTCTTAAGTCTTTGTTGCCTTGCTCTAGGTTCAGGAATTTAACACGGCCTTGATTAATCAACAGTCTCTGATGATTAGTAACAGTTCTAGAGAACTCCTAGTTTCTTCTGTTACTTCACTAGCCATAACTTCCTAGCCTTGTCTACAGGCCGATTCACACGGTCTCTTTGTAAAGACTCATCCATCTCATTCCTTTTAATCCCTCCTCTTTTTATTTGCTCTGTATTTGCCTTTACAAACCTTAATTACCATGGATTTAATTTTTTCTTCTGGAGTCTTCTTGGGTTTTGCTATTATTTGCAGTGACATCCTTTTCTGTCCTTTTGTAGTCATTTCTGGATCAGGTAGGCATGGCTGCTAGCGGCATCCCCTTGAGCACCTGCTGAAAGAGCTGCCGCCAGCATGGTGTCACACATGGTAAAAAGATGAGAGTTGCTATAGCATGTAAGAGGAGGAATCGTATTCATTTAGCCCAGAGCTGGCCAGTTAACCATGAAAACATGTCCCATCCCCATCCTTTCAACATTTGGACAGGTCCACGAGCTGACGTTATTTCCTTTGTTATTTGTTTGACCACTTTTCCGCTGTCATCTGCTTGCAAACAGCAGCTCGAGTCATTTAATTTCCCACAAACTCCTCCTTCTTCTGCCAACAGATAATCTAATACCATCCAATGTTGAAATACCGCTTTCCTCATTTAAGTGGGTTGCTCAGCAAAAAGGTCAAGCGCTGTGGCTGGCTGGTTGGTAATTATTTCCGAGACAGCTTGTAACCTAATTATCTCCTTCAAATGATAAATGGGTTCCCAGGCATCTGGGATTAATTCCTTAGGTTTCCAAGGGGCTGGTCCATCGTGTTGGGTAACTTGTTCTGTTGGCCGTTCATCATTTCCCCGTTTTGGGGTGCTCCCTCCAGCCAGGGCTGCATCAGCTGACTGCTTTTCTCTAATTAAATCATCACAGATTTTGATTCCTAAGCGATTTCCCAGAACTTGTAGTAGCAAAAAGAACAACAGTCTACTAAATATACCATATCCCTGACCAGTTTGGAGGTAACCTGAGCTAAGCATGTTGGCCACAAATCCAATACTGTCCTTTCAAAGCCCGTGTTCCATTAGCAAAGGAACCTACCCATGGTCATCAATTGGTGGCTCAAAATACAGCAGGATTCCCGGGCCTAACGGTCCTCCAACAAGAGTTGCCCCACCATAAGGGTCCCAGCATTTGCATTTCCAAGCTCCCGCACAGGGTTCCCACCTACATTTACATCTGCAAGCTGCTTGGTTGGATTTGGAGCAGAACTCACTAAAAGGCTTTGAGTTCCAATCCGGTGTGGCCATTCCCACTGATAATCACAAACAACATGTCTTCTACTTGTGGAATTTTTGTGGGGACTGCTCAAAAACAGGTGGTCAAAAAAACCCCTTGTCCCTCCCCATTGCTTTACAGGCTTCCAAATATTTTTGGTAAGTGTGATAAGAACGCCTTACGCAGCCACTGTTAGTGAGCCGAACAGGTATTTGATTGCATTTGCCTTGATATTTGGAACAATTGGAAGGAGGGCAATTGGGGGTCCAAACCCAGTTGTTCAAGCCCAGAGGGAAAGTCAATTGACAATTGCCTTTTCCTACAAAGACACGCCCTATCCTATTTAGGCAATAAGTGCCTGTTGGAGAAGAATGAAGTGGCCATGAACTTCCTTCTTTGGCCCCAAATCCCATCCCACTGTGGCCCTCACATTGACCCACCATTTAGGTTCAGCTGGGCTAGCCAACTATGGCCACTCTTCAGATCCTCCTGGCCCTCCACAGAGCCAGCAATTGCTAAGGTTAAAAACTTTTGCTACTTCTTCTCCTAAGGCTGCAAATTGATTCTCCCACTCCTGGCCTAAACTCAGCTGACCATATCAAAGTAGAATTAGTAAGGAAAATGTTTTAATAGTGTCATCTAATTAGCTAGTCTAATTTTCCCGTTGTCTTCTGCAGCACCTGTGGCAATTGAAGACACAGAAACCACTTAACGTAACAAAATGGCCACAAGTATTAGCCCCCAAGTGAGTGGAGATTCTAGAGGAGGGATGCCTTTACAGTCTATTTCAGCAGACGGTCTGAAGGTAGGACTGCGGGGCTTCTTCCGATGTCGAAGCACTGCCTACTGCTCCGGCCCACTCCTGCAGAGTGTCAGTCACGGCCTCCCGGCCTTCTCCTCCAGCTGAGATGTGCAAATCTCCAAGGCTTCAGAGACCTTGACCCGAGAGTGATGGGTTCACCTGTGTTCAGCTTACTTGACGGCTGTTTCTGTCGTCAGTGACACTTGGAATGGGCCACACCATTTCACCAGCACTGGCGCTTCTTTCTACTCCTTAACTAGGACTCAATCTCCTGGTTGGATGTTAAAAGCAGCAAAGTCCAAAGGCCGGGCTTGCGCCAGCTGAGCTTCCTGTTGAAGGGGTTTCACAAGAAGCAGGATCCTGGCCACAGATGGTTTTAAAAATGCATCACTTGCCTCTACCCCCCCACTAGGTGGAGACTTACCAGGGCAATTGCAAACAACGATTGAAAGGGAGATAACTGAATCTCTCTTCTGGGTTGGGCCCTCATTCTCACCAAAGCCAATGTCCAAAGCCCTACCCATGGCATCTTGGTTTCTATTACCAGCTTCAAAAGGTGTTTATTTCTCTCTTCATTGTTTTCTACCCGAGCCGAGCTCTGGGGGTGCCAGGGCCTATGGAGGTTCCATTGTGTTCCTAAAGAAGCCAAAACCCCTTGAAGGATCTTTCCTGCAAAATGAGTTCCCCTATCTGAATCTATTGCTTCTACAATGCTGTATCTTGGAATGATTTGTTCCAAAAATGCCTTAAGAACTGATCCTGTCATTACTGAAGTAGTTGGAAATACTTCTGGCCACCTTGCTAGCTGACATACGATTACCAGAAGATATTAAGCCTTGCCACTTGGGGCATCTCCGGAAAATCCACCTGGCATCTTTGGAAGGGCCATGCAGCCCAAGGCCTCCCTCCTCTAGCAAGTTACTTTGTAACTTGGCTGTTGGCTTTAGCACAGATCAAGCAACCTTCAACAGCTCCTTTTGCCAGTCTAAAAAGACCCCCAGCAACATACATCATGAGATAGGCTTCTGCCAATCCTCAGGAAGTGCAAGGACTCTCTTAATGGAGTTGCTTTAATATTGGTAGGGCCAAAGGTTCTGGTATCTCTTGTTTGCCATCCCTTGGAAACCAATTCTTGCCTTTTTTCTCTGCCACACGACTTTTAACTGTATGTCAAACTGCTGTGGTAGAAAAGACAGCTTCCTGGGCAGTGATGGAGTCACGGGGAGCAAAGGGGGCATCTTGGAGAGTTCTGGCAGAAGTGTGGCTTTCTGAGTTTCTTCATCCACCAAAAAGGAGACAGAGGAGTCCTGTAACATTCTTCAACTCCAGGGAGAGGCCATGGGGCTTTTGCCATGGAGTCTCTCAAATGATTGCGGGAAGCAGCCCCCTTCTGATGTTAAGTTCCTGGCAACAGCACCCTCTGAGGTACTCGGGAATTACAGACTTCCGGAACTGCCTACTCTATGCCCCCCTCTAATATGCACTCCCCTTTTGGAATGGAAAAGGAAGAAAACCAAACTATTCCTAATGCTGGGAAGTCTTTGCTGCCTTGCTCTAGGTTCGGGAATTTAGCAGGGCCTTGGCTGAGCAACAGTCTCTGTTGATTAGTAACAGTTTCTAGAACGAATACTTTCTTCTGTTACTTCCCTCCCTGTAAATTCCTAGCCTTGTCTAAGGAGAGATTCACACGGTCTCTTTGTAAAGACACATCTATCTTACTCCTTTCACTCCCACACCTTCCTTGCGGTGGAACGGCTCTCCCCGGCACAGCACCTGGCACAAAACCCCCGTATACGCACACACACACCTGCACTTACCCTGCACTCCACTGCACACACACCCACACACACACATACCTCCCGCACACTAACACCCCCTCCACATCCCCACCATGCTACTTGCAGTGGCCCCGCCCCTGCCATCCCCGCCGGCTGGCAGCACCCACTCCTCGCATGCTTCCCCATGCCTTGCATTTCCTTGCTGCCCCCTCTGTAGCCTTCCCTCAACCTGCCTTTTCTCCCCTGCCTTGCACTGACTTCCTCACCCATCTCCCACCTGACTTCCTTTCACATTCATCTAGGTCTGGCCTCATCTTTCCTTTTCCTTCTAGGACCCTCATTGCCTTGCCTCGCCTCGCAAAGCCACCACTTGCCTTGCCTTGCCCTTGAACCCCTCCCTTGCCTTGCATGACCTTGCTCACCCCTCCCCCACCTGGAATTCAACACCCCTTTTCAATGACATTTCTGGGCCTTGCCCTGCCCTTTCTGCTCCTCCGAGGAATCTCAAAGCTCTCAAGCATCTCCGGTGTTTCAGGATCCCATGAGAGGAAGACCAGGGGAGGACGCATGTTGCCACACTCATCTCTGTGGGCAGCCTTTGTCTGGGAGCAATCCTTGCATGTCTTGAACCTTGGAGGGGCAATTCACATTTTGCCCTTGAGCTCGGGGACCAGAAAGAGAGTTCTTTTGCATACAAGGGAAAGCAGGTAGCTCAAGTCTTTTAGGTACAGAGGAGAGATGACCCACGCGGGATCAAGGCCACACAGAGCACTTGGTCCTGGCCACTTTTGTGCACCAGCAGTCCTTGAATGTACTTCTCACCTGCCTTGCCTGGCCTTGCCTGGCCTTGCCTTGGCAACACAACAGCTGCCTTGCCTTGCCCTGCTAGCCCTCTGGAGCCTTGCATTCCTTTGCACGGCCATGCCCCGCACATGACCTGCCTACTGCTTTCCTCCAGGGCCTTGGCTTGCTGAGCCCTTCCTGTTTCTGCCTGGCCTTCCCATCAGTGGACTTTCCTTCCTACAGCCAGCCTTGCCTCTAACTTCTGGACCTTCTCTTGTCTACCACTCCATTTGCTTTCCCCTCACTGCTCTGGCCTTGCCTACCTCTCCCTTGACTTGCCCACAATTGCCTGCACTCGGTTTGCAGTGCCTTGCCTGCATGGAAGGCAAGGGAAAGAGTGGTAGGCCGGGCAAAGCAAAGCCAGCAAGTTGGAGGCAGTGCGAGGGAGGGCAGACGTAGGCAAGGGAAGAAGAGCAAGGATACCTTAAGGAGAACTAGACAAGGTACTGACGGCAAGGCCAAGAGACTTAGAGTGCCTTTCCTTGGGAATGCAAGGACATAGTGCCAGTGTTGCTAGGGCAGATGTTAAGGTACTGTGGGGAGGAATAGTCCAGCAAGACATTTCTCTTCTGGCCCCTGTACGTGTGGGGGCAATTGTTGGACATATTCAATACTGGAGGCGGATCAGTCGCTGGATGTGTTGTATTTTGGAGGAGGGGATGCCGTTTCTTTGGAGATGGGCTTGTAGTTGCTCTCTTTGGCAAGGAAGGCAGGTTTGGATGTGCACATCAGGTACTCCTAGGGATTTTAAAGGCTTTTCCCAACAGGCAGAGCACTCTCTGGGTTAGAGCTGTTGAGCTGTCAGTGGGAATGCAAAGGCCAAGCTCTTAAGCTATTTGTCCTGGTGCCTTCAGTGTGTGAGCAGTCCCTGGTTGCCGTTGTCTTTGGATCCTGACTCTGGGAGAGCGAAGGCTTAGGATGGTACCTAGAGCTGAGAAGGAGAGTGCTGAGAACAGCATGTGTGCTGCTAGTTTGAGGGGTGCAGGTGAAGTTGTAGGCAGCAAGATCTTCCTCAGCTGGCACTGTTTTGAGCTCTGTTTTTGCCAGATGGTTTCAAGTTGGTGGGTGGAATCTGCGAGAGGGAAAAGATTTGTTTGGGCCATTTGTTTGGTCTGGCTCTTGGAGTGTGGTGTAAAGAAGAGTGTGCTCTTGGAAGGGGATGATGAGAGAAGTCTTTTTGGCCTGACACCGTTGATTTGAGTGCAGGGCTGTTTGCAAGTTGCCTCTGTCTGCCCTTGGGGTGTTTTCGAGCTGGGCCAGGTGCTTGGCCTTCTTTTGCAAGTCTGCAGCACCATCGTGTGGTTATTTCGAAGAGCGCTGACAGTGCCCGGCAAAAAGCGCTTGGCTGGCGGGGCCCCTGTCATGTGGGAGCAGTTGGTGGAGGAGCTCCGCTGTGCATCCTGCCTCTTGGAGACATAAAAGGATGTGATCCTGCGCGTAGCGGGGAAGCAAGACGCACACACCTTCAGTGTGGCCAGGTTCAAGCAGGTAGAGCTCCCAGAGATGGGAGAGTCAGGAGAGAAGACGTTCCAAAAGTACCGTGTACTTACAGCAGCATTAAAACTGTGCACAGCAGTCTGCAGCACTGTAGACTGCGGCTTCTCCGACAGACGAGCCATCTCATTGCTGGCTCTCGCAGCCTGCTTGCTAGCTGCTCTCCTGAAGAAAAGAACTAGAAGAAAAAGCCAATGCTGGGCTGCACCTTCCCCTTGCCTTACGTAAAGCCACCTAAACTCCCCGCTGCACTCTCTACTTCCCCTCTCCTAGGCATCGACCACTGTGTTTGCTGCATCTTGGAGCCTAAAGGTAAGCGCCAGTGTTTCCAGGGATGGTTGGAAGAGGGATAAGTAGTAGCACAAGGAAGTAGTTGTCGTTGAACTTCCTCCTTCTCAATGCTAAGGTGAATTGGGCAGGCAGGTGAGTGCCAGCCACGCTCCTTTCTCCGTTTGTACGCTGCGGACACGAGCCCGGTGCTTTGCGCCTTCTAGTACCCGTGTCTCGCTTTCGTTCTTCCGGAGTCGAACCTTTGTCTACTTGTCGCACAGAGAGGACTGTGCCGGCAGAGAAATGCTCCAGCCGACTGCTTCTGCCGACACACGCCTGGTCTATGCACTTTCCCTCACAGCGACATACAGCAGCACATTCGGTCTTTCTTGTCCAAATGTAAAGGGAAAGATTCTCAGCTATGTCTGGCACCGTTTTATGTCAACAAGTTACCGTCGATGCGTGGAAACTTGTATTTGCACCACATTCAAGTGGTAGCCGTCTTTCCTTTACAGCCTGCAGAGCGCTGTCCGATCGCGGTGCTCTCTGCACCTGCCTTCTCACTTCCAAGTACCACCGCGCACCTTCCAGCCTTGCAGGGAGCAAAGACGTCGATAGTCGTCTCGCAGAGAAGAACTTGCCAGGACGAAAAGATGATCTTCCTTTCTCGTGCTTCTTGCCTGAATGGTGATGCTGTGTTGAAAGTCCTGGCCAGCGAAAAGATAATCCAGCAAGTGTTTCTCACCTGACGCATTTCGCTGATCAAGAGCTACGCGGAGAGTTTAGACTCTGTGAAACAGCAAGAAAATGATTGCACGTCGAGCTGAGGAAAATCCGTGCGCAAGCACATTGTGGACGTGTGCACTGTTTGCGCTGAAGAGCGGCAAAACTCAAAGCCATTGCTGGGCTTCGGGTCAGGCTGCTTTCAGAAGGGGTCCTTGAAGAACGCCTTCTTTCTAGACCCGCCCTTCTGGCAGCGCTCAAGCTGCATGGACGCTGCAGCACTGAAGGTATAAGAAACTGCTTCTGGCCAGGTTGTGTGATTGATGGAGTGAAACGGCTGCGCCTTACTTTGTGAAGCAGCCAGAGCATTCTCAGCTGAATCTGCTTGTGAAGCAGCTCTCTGCTGGTCACTTGAAATTCCATCCACTGAGTATGTTAACGCGGTGCCCAGCTACTTCATTCTTCGCCTTCTGCGGTCTGGACAGAACGGAAGCTCAGCGATGGCTTTGCGTTTTGCCGCTCTTCAGCGTGAACACGGCACGCATCCACAGTGTGCTGTGCACGGATTTTCCTCAGCTTGACTTACAATCATTTTCTTGCTGTTTCACAGAGTCCAAACTCTCCGTGTAGCTGTTGCCCAGCGAAATGCGTCAGGAGAGAAACACTTGCTGGATTATCTTTTCGCTGGCCAGGACTTTCAACACAGCACCACAATTTGGGAAACGAGGAGGAGAAAGGAAGAACTTAATGTCAATCTTGCACCTTCTTCTGTTCCAGAGGACTATCCGCGTCTTTGCTCCCTGCAAGGCTGGAAGGTTCACAGTGGTACTTGGAAGGGAGAAGGCAGGTGCAGAGAGCACCGCGATCTGACGGCGCTCTGCAGGCTGTAAAGGAAAGAGGGCTGCCACTGGAATGTGGTGCAAACACTGGTTTCCACGGGTCAAGGGTAAGCTCTGGGTGAGCTTGTTGACCTAAAACTGTTCTCTGTGCCAGACATAGCTAAGAATCTTTCCCTTTACATTTGGACGACAAGAAAAGACCCAATGTGCTACTGTATGTCGCTGCGAGGGAAAGTGCATAGCCCTGGTGTGTTTCGGAAGGGCAGTCGGCTGGGGAATTTCTCTGCTGGCACCGTGCTCTCTGTGCGACAAGTAGACGGCGGTTTGGCGCCAGCAGAATGAAAAGCGCGTCATGGTACGAAGAGCATAAGAATGTAGGCGCAGAGCACAGGCTGCAAGAGGAAGCGTGGCTGTCACTCTCTTCTTTGCGGATTCACATTAGCACTTGAAAACAGAAAGTTTAACTTGCAGCTACTTGTGCTGCTATCTATTTCTCTTCCAGCTTTCCCTGGAAGGAATTGTGCCGAGCTTTATGTTTCGAGATGCAGAGATGACAGTGGTAGATGCGGCGGAGAATGGAAATAAAGAGTACAGCGGACAGTTTATGGTGCTTCATGTGAGGCAAAGGGAAAAGAATTCCTGGCATTGGTTTTTACTTCTGGAGCCTTTTTCTTTAATAGCAACTGCTGCAAGTGGGCAATGGAGCTGCGAGAGTGAATAATGTGACAGCACGTCTATCTGAGAAGGAAGCTCCCGAGCCGCAGTGTGTTGTGCTCAGTTTCAAGGCTGCTTGGAGAAGGGGGGTACTTGAAGAACGCCTTCTAGCTGGACGCGTCCTTCTGGGTGTGCTCCAGCTGCATGGACTCTGCAGCACTGAAGGTGTAAGAAACTTCTGGCCAGGCAGTGTGATGGAGTGCATCCGCTGCGCCTTACTTTGTGAAGCAGCCAGAGCATTCTCAGCTGAATCTGCTTGTTAAGCAGCTCTTGGCTGGACATTTGAAATTCGGTCCACTGAATATATTAAGCCGGTGCCCAGCTACTTCATTCTTCGCCTTCTGTGGTCTGGACAGAACGGAAGCGCAGCGATGTCACTTTGCTGTGCGACTCTTCAGCATGTGTACTGCACGCATCCACAGTGTGCTGTGCACGGATTTTCCTCAGCTCAGCGTACAATAATTTTCTTGCTGTTTCATAGAGTCTAAACTGTCCCTTTTGCTCTCGCTCAGCAAAATGCGTCAGGAGAGAAACACTGCAGGGATCAGACTGGGGACTGATCCCAGCTGGGGGCAGCGAGCCTTGGAATTGGCTGAAGGGAAGAAAGAGGGATCCTTTGAGCACTAGGATCAGCTGTCAATGCGGAGATGGTATCAGACAATTCCTTGGGAGGGTTTAGTTCCTGGGCCAAATCGATCTCCTGCCTTGTGAAGGAGCTCAGAGATCTGGGAAGAGCCCAACAAACTCAGGGAATGCACTGGTAGATAAAACATCCGAGGAACGGTGGGGAAAAGCATCTGAACAGGGGGCCTCGTTTTGTACAGGAACAGTACAAAAAATTGTCCAAAAGAATAGGAATCAAATGGGATTTTACGTATTCCTCGGAGGCCACAATCCAGTGGGAAGGCTGAGGGAAAGAAACAAAGCCTAAAAAGGCAGATGAACGAAATATGCCCAAAGCTTCATGGCCACATTCCCTGACATTGCTGAGGAATTCAGCCAAGCTCCAAGCAAGAGGTGAGACCCTGATTTTGGTGCCAAGGGAAACTCCAAGTTAAGAATAATCCAAATATGAATCACTTCTCACAAAACTCAGCTTTGCAAACCTTTATTTGGTCTAAAAAAGAAAAGATGGGAATGCCCTTGGCAGAAAAGCAGCTGTGAGGCACAGCAGGCTTCAAATGCCTGTCAGCAGGAGCTCCAGGAGAAATGGCTGCTGGCTCCGGGCATCCTGGGCTTTCCAGGCTGGTTTTGTACTGGATTGCAAGGCAGTTTTCCTGCCTCTGGTGGGTGGCACTTGCATCCCACTGGAAAGGGAAAATGTAGAGAGCGGGGCAAGCGGGAAGATGGTTGCTGATGTGTGTCCTTGGATTGCAGTTCCTCCCGGTGAGTCTGTGCTGCTGGAAGTTTGAAGGAGATCAGTCTTGGAGTACGTGTGGATTCACCTGTGGGGTTTGGGAGCGACGCTGGACATGAAATTCCAGGGATGTTCCCCTTGCTGGAGTGAGAAGCAGTGGAAGCACTTTGCTGTCTGCTTCTTCATCGCCTTCACCTCGGTCCCCTGGGGCTCCAGGTAATCCCCTCTCACCTTTGCTTTTCCAAGGGTCTCTAAATGAGGGCTTGAGCTTTGGTGTAGCTCCCTTTACAGGGAGGATCTGTTCCAGGAAACGTCTCCTGGTCTGGACCGATGGAGTGGCAGGAAGAGCAGGAAACCCCACAGCTCCTGTGGCTCCCTCATCTGATTTGCCTGCAGGCAGCAAGGATCATTCCCAAGTATCATCCCCTAGCTCGGTGACTGGGTGAGGTTGTGTTCTCCCAAAGGCCAGGGGGCGCTCTGTGTTGCAGCTCACAAAAGGCCAGCTCGGCGGTGCTGGGTTTGGTTTTTGTGTGTAATGAAGGCACTAAAAAATTCCCCTCCTTCACTGGCACAGCCCTGGAGTGGGAGCAGGTTCCCCTTATCCCGGAGTTATCCCGCTCCTGCCCTGGATCCCTGCGGTGCCATGTGTTCGCCAAGCTCACAGCACTGCTGTCTCTAAACAAGAAAAACAATCCCTCTTCCTTCTCTTTCCCATCCTTGATATTCCCAGGCCGTGCATCTCCCTGGCTATTCCCTGTGTGAGTCCTCATCTCCATCCCACCTTATCCTGATCAAATAAGGGTCTGAGACGTGTTTAGCAGCAAAAGCATTCCTGTAAAGAAAGCCAAGAGCAAAGAGCATCCAGATGCAGAGAAGTCTTTAGAAAAGCATTCCAGACTTGCAAATGAGGGATGTGTCTTCCTGCATCTCCTGTTGTTTGTCAGGTTTTGGAAGGGTTTCTTTCAGTGATTTCCCGCAGTCCAGGTGTGTCCCTTCTTTTGTCCAAATCCAGTGCCAGAGGATTGAACACCTGACGAGTGGGATCTGGGATGAAAACGGTTCTCCTAAAATGAGGGAAACAATGCTAGAAGAGAAACGAGCATCCTTTTAATGCCTGGAATAAAAATGCTGGAAAAGGGCACTTTTTATTTGATATGGTGTCATTCTCCTTTTTTTGCCATGGATAAAACTCCACGGTGAGCAGTCAGAGCAGAAATATGAAATGCAGGAGTCTTGGATTCCACAGTGGGATTAACTTCCTTTTTCTGCTCTCTTTCAATCCAGGAAAAACCACTGAACTCACCCCATCTTTGGGACCAAGAGCTTTGGTGTTGGAGTAGCCAAAGCCAGCTAGGGCCCCCCTTGTCCTGCCCATGGTGTGGGTCAGTGACAGGCTCCTCTTCTCTGTGCTGGGATGAACTGCCTAGGGAATGCTATTTCTGACAGCCCGGTCCTAGCCATGGCTACTGGAAATGGGCAGAGGTGAAGAGGCAAGTGCCCGAGTTCCTTGGGGATGATGGAATTGCGGTGCCCAGAGGGGTAGGTTGGGCATTTTTGTGTGTCTGAGGACTGGTTTGTATGCTGGGGAGCCCGGGGAGCCGAGCTCTCAGTGCATTCCCAGCTCTCCCAGGGGTGGGAGCTGGTGCAGGGCTGGGTGACAGCCTCTGGTTGGGCTTGGGGCAGGCACTGGCCCCGGCACAGACATGGGGTGGTTTGGGGATGCTTGGGGAGCAATGGGAGGAAAATGAAGGATGGTGCTGGGCCGAGCGATCAGCCTGTGCTCGTGTCAGCGCAGCCGTGCAGGGCACTGGGATCTGGGTAAAACACCAGCTCTCCTGGTGTTCAGGGATGCAAGGTCTGAGGGACTGGATTTACTTGGGGCTTTCCAGGACAGCAGGAACAAGAGGAAATGTGGTGCCAGAGCTGCGTCCCATCAGGTTGCATTTCCCTCTTTCCCATTCCCATTTCCTCCTCAGTGCAGGTGTCCCCTGCAGCCCATGAGTACGGGGCCGGTGACAACTCCCTGTCTGTAGAGGGATTCCTTATGGAACAAGGGCATATGATACCCCTGGGAAGACTGGACAATGCAGGGTTGCTGAGGAAAAGCCCCTGAACAGGCCCCTGACTGCAGGCAGCCCTGAGAGTCTTTGGCAAGGTATACAGCTGCCCGGCTCCCCCTCTGATTATAGGCCATCTAGAGGGACTGGGCATGAATCTTTGCAAAAGTAGATATAAGTTGGCATAGTTGAACAATGAGGGGAGAAGGATGCTTAATCGTGTCGTTTATGCGGCCAGCTTTCCGGACTCGGTCCCTAACACCTGTCCTCCTCCTTTCCCCCTGTGCCCCTTTTGTTGGACAAGTCTCAAATGGCAACACACATTCCCAAAGACTGTCTGCTTCCTTAAATCCACGGACCAGCTAGTGCTGTCACTGAACAGCTGAAATGAGCTTTCAGAGCCTGGAAACTAGCAGGAATGACAAACAAATGGATTTGAATCTGGAAATAGGTGAGGTCCACCCACCCACTGCTGCTGATGCAGAGACTGGGGCTCAGGGCATCTGCGCAGCCCTTCCCTTTGGCACTGATCCTGCACTGGAATGTTGTGTTGTTGCCAAACCGAGTCTCAAACCAGGAGAAGGTAAGGCCTGACCATTTGCCCCTGACCCTGGCACACCCACAGTGTGTTACCTGGAGCGTGTGCCTCAGCTGGTGTCACTTGAGTTTCACCAGAGTTGCAAGTTGGCTCCTGCTCTGGGCAATTCCAAGTGACCATCGCATCAGTTCTCCACTAAACACCGTTTAGCCAGACCCAGAGATTTGGCCACATAGTGACTTCTGAACAGAAAATCAAAATGCAGGAAAAGTGCCAGGACCATGGACGCGCCCGGGTACAGCACGGCCTTTGTGGGTCACTGTCACTCCACTCTTATAGTCTCTCCTCATCTTTCTTGTAGGCTCCCTTCAGGTACAGGAGCCATTGCTCACTGGTGTTTTTGACTATTCTCTGTCAAGCAAATGAGTTGAATTTCCTTGTCAAATCTAATATATCCCATCTGGAGCACTAATTGAATTAGATAATTGGATAATTAGTTAAATAGCCAGTTTTTCGGCACGCACACGCACCACCCACACCTATCACTCATCCTAAGCTCTACCCCCCATTCATCACAGGCTCCCACTCCCCACACATGCGTCAGCGCCCCCCTGGCCCATGTCACGCCCCCCCATCCCCAGTCACTGACCCCCTGGCTCGCGTCACGCAGTCCCGCCCCTGGTCACCGCCCACGCCGTGCGCGTCACGCCGCACCGCCCCCGCCACGCGCATCACGCCGCACCGCCCGCCCACGCACGTCACGCCACTATGCCCCCACAGTGAGCGTCACGCCGCGCCG
This sequence comes from Aphelocoma coerulescens, assembly GCF_041296385.1. Lineage (NCBI taxonomy): Eukaryota > Metazoa > Chordata > Aves > Passeriformes > Corvidae > Aphelocoma > Aphelocoma coerulescens. Next base: position 1,028,906 of record NW_027183465.1, read on the forward strand.
CCCCCGGCGCTGCCCCCGGCACCGCCCCCGCCGCGCGCGTAACGCAGCACCGCCCCTGGCACCGCCCCTGCCTTGCGCGTCATGCCGCTCCGTCCCCAGCACTACCCCTGCTGCGCGCGTCACGCCGCTCGGCCCCCGGCACCACCCCCATCGCGCGTGTCACGTCCCTCCGCCCCCTTCCCTCGCGTGCGTGCCTTGTAGCCCTGCCCCCGGCTCCACCCACAGCCCTGCCCCTCGCTCCACCCCAGCTCTGCCCCTCTCCCCTCACGGCGCTTCCCGCCCCCAGCACCACCCCCCCGCCAGTCTCGCGGCGATCCTGCAGCTGCCACCACCCAGAGCCCACCGGTCCGCCACCCGCCGCTGCCTGCAGCCACCCGCCAGGACCCCGGTGAGCCCCCGCTGCCCCCCGCCGGTCCCGCACCGCTCCGCCGCCTCACATCGCCCCACACCACCTCCCCGCTGCCCGCCGCTCCCCCCTCCCGCCATTGTGGGTCCCCTCAGGGTATCCGCCGCCCCGTGCTGCCTGCGAGCCCCATCAGGGCAGCCCCCACCCCCTCACAGCAGCCCCTCTCGCCATTGCGGGTCCCCTCAGGGTATCCCCGCCCCTTGCCGCCCGCGGGTCCCCTCAGGGCAGCCCCCGCCACCTCACGGCAGCCCCTCCCACCATTGCAGGTCTCCTCAGGGTATCCCCCGCCGCTTGCTGCCCACGGGCCCTCTCAGAGCACCCCCCCACCCCGCGCCGCCTCACGGCCCCCCCTTCCCGCCATTGCGGGCACCCTCAGGGCACCCCCCACCCCATGCCGCCTGCGGGTCCCCTCAGGGCAGCCCCCGCCGCCTCACGGCAGCCCTTCCCGCCATTGCAGGTCCCCTCAGGGCGGCCCCCCCCGCAAGCCCCCCCTTCCCACCATTTATGCACCACCCCACAGCACCCCTCAGGCCACCATTTTAGCCCACCCAGCTACAGCAGGCAGACCCCCCAGCACCAGGAGAACACTGCAGCCCCCATGGAAGGACAACACCCACACAAAAAAGGTTAGAAAAACACACAGAGGGTGGCAGCCAAGGAGGAACACTGCAGGGGGACAAAATAAAGGC
>NW_027183465.1:1035000-1036315 GCF_041296385.1 Aphelocoma coerulescens
TAGGGTTAGGGTTAGGGTTAGGGTTAGGGTTAGGGTTAGGGTTAGGGTTAGGGTTAGGGTTAGGGTTAGGGTTAGGGTTAGGGTTAGGGTTAGGGTTAGGGTTAGGGTTAGGGTTAGGGTTAGGGTTAGGGTTAGGGTTAGGGTTAGGGTTAGGGTTAGGGTTAGGGTTAGGGTTAGGGTTAGGGTTAGGGTTAGGGTTAGGGTTAGGGTTAGGGTTAGGGTTAGGGTTAGGGTTAGGGTTAGGGTTAGGGTTAGGGTTAGGGTTAGGGTTAGGGTTAGGGTTAGGGTTAGGGTTAGGGTTAGGGTTAGGGTTAGGGTTAGGGTTAGGGTTAGGGTTAGGGTTAGGGTTAGGGTTAGGGTTAGGGTTAGGGTTAGGGTTAGGGTTAGGGTTAGGGTTAGGGTTAGGGTTAGGGTTAGGGTTAGGGTTAGGGTTAGGGTTAGGGTTAGGGTTAGGGTTAGGGTTAGGGTTAGGGTTAGGGTTAGGGTTAGGGTTAGGGTTAGGGTTAGGGTTAGGGTTAGGGTTAGGGTTAGGGTTAGGGTTAGGGTTAGGGTTAGGGTTAGGGTTAGGGTTAGGGTTAGGGTTAGGGTTAGGGTTAGGGTTAGGGTTAGGGTTAGGGTTAGGGTTAGGGTTAGGGTTAGGGTTAGGGTTAGGGTTAGGGTTAGGGTTAGGGTTAGGGTTAGGGTTAGGGTTAGGGTTAGGGTTAGGGTTAGGGTTAGGGTTAGGGTTAGGGTTAGGGTTAGGGTTAGGGTTAGGGTTAGGGTTAGGGTTAGGGTTAGGGTTAGGGTTAGGGTTAGGGTTAGGGTTAGGGTTAGGGTTAGGGTTAGGGTTAGGGTTAGGGTTAGGGTTAGGGTTAGGGTTAGGGTTAGGGTTAGGGTTAGGGTTAGGGTTAGGGTTAGGGTTAGGGTTAGGGTTAGGGTTAGGGTTAGGGTTAGGGTTAGGGTTAGGGTTAGGGTTAGGGTTAGGGTTAGGGTTAGGGTTAGGGTTAGGGTTAGGGTTAGGGTTAGGGTTAGGGTTAGGGTTAGGGTTAGGGTTAGGGTTAGGGTTAGGGTTAGGGTTAGGGTTAGGGTTAGGGTTAGGGTTAGGGTTAGGGTTAGGGTTAGGGTTAGGGTTAGGGTTAGGGTTAGGGTTAGGGTTAGGGTTAGGGTTAGGGTTAGGGTTAGGGTTAGGGTTAGGGTTAGGGTTAGGGTTAGGGTTAGGGTTAGGGTTAGGGTTAGGGTTAGGGTTAGGGTTAGGGTTAGGGTTAGGGTTAGGGTTAGGGTTAGGGTTAGGGTTAGGGTTAGGGTTAGGGTTAGGGTTAGGGTTAGGGTTAGGGTT